>NW_020884895.1:11914760-11950178 GCF_003945725.1 Corapipo altera
CGGGTCCTGGTGGCCCCTGGCCTCACCTGCCCGGGTCCTGGTGGCCCATGCAGACGCTCAGCAGCGCGTTGCACACGAAGCTGTAGCGGTTCCCCGCGTTGTCGCTCAGGATCTTGCCCAGCATCGAGTAGTTAATGCTGTGAGCAGAGGGATTCTCAAGGAAATCCAGCATGAACTCTGGGTCCCACAGCAAGTTGGAGTTTGAGGGCTGGATGTTGCTGTAGATCGTCTGCTTCACCTTGGAACAGGCGTTACTGAGGACCAAAAACAGAGAGGTGCCAAAGGCACCTTGCAGGAGTGTGCTGGACACACCACGTGGGATGAGAAAGTCCTGGCTGGGTCACCACTCCAGGCACAGTTGCAAACTCATTTTGGATAAGGAGCATCTACCAGATAACAAGGCTGATGTATAAATTTCATTCAAGTTTTTCTACACATAAAGTCTTAAGTTTCCAAATCACTTCTTGGACACTGTGAGCAGCTGGGTAAGGCCCAATGTCCTCCTCCCCAGCAGCATCTTCCTGGGGCATCAGATGGCCCTACAGGGAGTACCACCACACTTCCCAACATCGCTCTCCCATTCCCATGGGAGGTGCAGTGGGGCAGGGGAAATTCATTAAGGCAGAATGAGAACATCTATCTCAGTTAAAAACTACATTTTAAAATATTGTGACATAACAGACAACATTTGGAAACCAGTAAATAGAGAAAAGATATTTAGAGGTCATATTTTGACATTAATAATTAGACAAAAGGGCAAGAACTGTTTCAGGCCATGAACATCTCTATGCGAAGCAGTTTTCTTCAGGGGAAAAAATGTGTCAGTGAGGAATGCAAATTTCACACCCAAAATGTTCTAAGGAGTGTTTGTCTCCAGGATGGGGTTTTATACCACATGGACAAATTTCACTAATTAGCCCAACTGGGAAGATTTCCCCATTACTGAAAAGAATCTCTTAATTTAAATTAACTTAAAATACATGAAAATTTTGGAGTATTTTAGGACTCCACCAGCCCCAGGACAAAAAGAGAGAGAAAACACTGGGCAGCCTGGAAGGCAGCTGGGAGCTGAGGGAGCAGCACCAGCGTGTCTGGCCAGGGGCTGTGAGGGCAGCACCCTGTGACTGTGCAGCCCCTGCAGCCCTGGGACCCCCTGTCACTGCCAACCCTGGGGGCACCTTGTCCCTGCTGCCCTGTGACCTTGTCCCTGCTGCCCTGTGACCCGGTCACTGCCTGCCTGAGGCCATTAGCGGGGTAATTAATTAGAAGAAGGGCAGTGCCTGACATTAACCCTCTGCTCTGACAGCCAGCACAGCAGCAGAGACAGAAATCCAGTGCATGGAACACAAACAGCTCTCACCAAATCCAGCAGGCACTGATGGGCACAGGGTTGGCCCTGACACCCCAACACTGCCCCACAGCCACCCCATGGCCACAGAAAGGGAGGCCCAAACCCAACCAGCACCGAGCACCAGAGCAAAGCAGCCTCTGAGACAGCACTTGCACCACAGGCAGTGCTGGGGGAGTGGTCAGGAGATAAGATTTTAAAAAAAGAAAAAAAAAAGTGAAAAGAATGCTTTAAAAAAAGGAAGTTTAGGGAAGATTAGTAACTGTTCCAGGCACACAAAACCAAACACGCTGTGTCCTCACTGACACCCACTCAGGAGACACTGAAGAGGAGACCAGAGCACAGCAATGCACAGGGGGTGAGTCTCTAAATGTGAACATTTGTGAATTGCAATTTATCATTGCTTCAAGTTGCCTGAGTCAGTTGGGCTTACAGCAGGCGAAAAAGGAGCTTCAAATGTTACTGTGAACATCCAGCTGAGTTGGGTGTTTCAACTGAAGCAAGGAAACCAATAATCAAATTAATGTAATGCTATTACCTTATACACAGCTGTTTAATAATGTATACATAAATTCCATTGACAGTTTTCAGGAATTTCTAAGTCCATTTGTCCAAAAAAGGTGCTTCAAAACAAGCACTGTGTATCACATATTTAATATATTATTTAATACCCTGTGTATCTATATATTGCTAGATGCTATTTTGATTTGCTGTTATAGGTTGGTATTAATAGAAATGCTAATTTTATTGTGTTACTAAAACTTCAGGTTTTAAGTGGGAAAATGAACATAGAGCTAAGATATTTCTGTAGTTCTTCTATATTTCTTATTTCTTTTTCGTTACGTTTCTCATATTAAATGCTACTGTTCCCATGTATCTGTAAACCTATGAAAATATTAAGATTATTACTGAGAACACCTTTCCTGCTCCCTATGAAATGAAACCACAAATCTGAACTATGCAAACCCAAACCAGGTACACAAACCAGGAGGGGAAACAGCAGCTGAGGTGGTTTGTGAGTCTCGCAAGATGTGGATTTACATCTGAAAGGTTTCCACTCCCCCTTTAAAAAGTAAAAGCCAAAAATACGGTATATGGAAACCTAATGTTTTTTAAATTTAAAAATCAAGGAACTGAACATTCAAGCATGAAACTTCACAAACTCAAACACGTTTGTGCCTCTCCCCACGTCAAAGGAAGCGTTTACAGAACGTCACAGATGCAGCAGCTGAGATTTTGTGGGTTTTCCAAGCAGCACCCGAGGTGCTCCAGGAACCCCGTAAGACCCCCCCAGATCACAACGGCAGCGGGGTGAGGCTGCACTGAGGGGGTCCCGGGGCTCAACCCCTGCCCCCTGCAGCAGGGACCTGCACAGCCCCGGGAACACACCGGCCTGGGACCAAACATCCCCCGGGAATGGGACCAAACACCCCCCGGGAATGGGACTGCACATCCCTGGTCCCACAGGCTGCACTGGCATGGACATGGGACCTGCATCAGTGAAGCTAAAGCTGCAAAGGCAGCAGTGATTTCCAGGAGATGGAAAGCAGAGGGAAACCACAGCAGCCCACATCAGTCTGTGGGCAGGGGTGAGAACAGTCCCATCACCACTCACCTGAACAGGTCTCCAGACTTGCTTCTCAGGTGGCTGCAGGACACATACAGGTCGTACAGGTAAGCTAAAATGCACCGCTCTGGGGAGGAACACTCAGAGGGGTTCACGACGTGCTTTACTACCCCACACAACCTGCAAACACAAAAGCAGCCCAAGTTTGTTCCAACACACCTGACAGCTGTGTCACATACTGTCACAGATCAGATAAACCCACTGTCAGCTGGGGACACAACAGACCTTCAACTACAGCCCGATGGGGCTCGTGTGACTTTGGTGTCACCTGTGGCAGAGGCACTTGTGGAGCCCAGGGCAGAGCGGGGCAGAGATCAGGAGGCACAACCCCCCTTGTCCAAGGCTACGAGGGCTGAGGATCCCACCAGCCCCTGGCAGTGGGTGCAGGCTGCAGAGTTGAGGCCTCCACCCCGCTCACCTGAGCTCACCCACGGCCCTTCAGCAGCACTGCAACGCCTGCTCCAACCACCCGAACCAAAACGCTTTCTCTGCTTAAGAGAGAACAAAATCCCTCTTTGAAAAGGCGCGTGTGCCACCGACCCTTCGAAGACCTGGGCGGTCTGCTCGGAGCTGAGGAGGAGGCAGGCGTGGTGCCGCCGCAGCACGGCCACGATGCACACACACAGCCCCGTCGTGTAGCTCCCGGCCAGGCTGGACGACTTCAGCAGCAGCTCGGCCTCCACCACGCTCAGCTCGTTCAGCAGCTGGGAACACACACGAGAGCAGCAAACTGAAAGTAATTTCCCAGTTAAACATGTAAAACAGGAGCAAAAAAAAAAAATACATTAAGGAAAAACTTGTGAGGTGAACAAAAATGCAGTTCTTTACTCACTACAGAACAAGGGGAAGAGGGAGCAAAATAAATGCTTGAAGTATAAAAAACATCCCTCAGAAGAGCTCTTTGGAAATCCAGGGCATTTCAGGCACCCTGATGTGTTACTGGGTAACATGACAGTTTAGTCCAAAACAGCAAAGCCCATCCTAAAATCCTTTGTTCTAAAACAATCCAGCATTTTGTTAATTTTGAAAGATTTAAAAATAAGATGCATCTATTGATTCTCCACAACCATCACAGCACGGCGGAAGGAGAAGCACCCGGCACTCTGAGAGGGCAGGAAACTGGAACAGCCACAAGCACACGGAGGGAATTTGCAGCCCAGCTCTTGGGGGTTTTCTGGCTTCCCAGAACATGGACCCCAGCTGTGTCCTCCCAGGACCTCACCAAATGAACTCCGCTCACCTGCACCGCGAAGTCTATGAGTCCGTTGATGTTCAGTGCTGGCTCCATGAGGTCGAAGATGAGCTGGATGTGGTGAGCCAAGGGCAGGTGGTACGACGTTCCCGAGGCAAAGCTGGTGATCTGCTCGAGGACATTGCTGGAGATCTGGGAAAGGAAATTCTGGAAGTCAGATGTGACTGAGGGCTCCTCAGGTACATCAGCACTCCGAAAATCCCGCTGTGCAAGTGGCAGCAGTGAGTGCCAGCACCTTGCAGGCAAAAGCGCTCACACACCAGGCACAAGCACCCCTGTCACTCCCTGTCCCTGAGCCAGGCACAGTGCCCTTCCATTCCAGACCTCACAGCACACAAAAGGTTGTTCTGCTGCCTCACAGCTGGGCCTCAAACTGTTCCCAACAGCTACAGCACTGATTTCTGTTCTGAAGGCAGTTTGCTTCAAAGAGGAATCTTACTGCACTGTGATTTATTTCAATTGATTGAAATATTCAATTGGTTTTCAGCTCATTAATAACACACAAACCAAACTTGTAATAAATTTATTCAAAAGACCAGAGCAAAAGATAACTTATAAATTAAGTGTCAAACATTTACCTCTTTTATTTGTTTTGCATGTTAGCCTCTGGTCTTAGAACATACTTAAAATCAGTAACACATACAAAATGATGAAACTCTGTGCTGACACACTTGCACACTTATGAGTCCTAACACAAAGCAGGAAAATCAGGGTTGTCCTTCAGAACAAATTATCATATCATCATAGAATGATTTGGGTTGAAAGGGACCATAAAGCTCAATTCATTCCACCTCTCTGCCACGGGCAGGGACACCTTCCACTAGACCAGGTTATTTTGTATACATACAAAATGCTCATAAAAAAGCAGGATTTCCTTCCCATTTGACATCCCTGCAGCAGAGCTAAAAGGCCACAATTTGACACAAGGGAAGTACCTGGGATGTCACCTGATGTTGATCGAAATAGGACAGCTGCTGTAGTTTTGTGAACACAGTCTCCAGGGCTGGAAATGCCTCTGGTTTGGTCTTCCGGGCCTTCTGCCCTTCGTCCCCCACTGAACAGACATAAAAGGTTATTTCAGACATTTTATATTTAATGGAGCCCTAGCAGTTTTCCATTGCTACCGATTTAAAAGACAAAAAAAAACCTTAATAAGTTTTACTCATGACCATACAAACCCTATTAGCTGCAGTTTTCCATTATAATGATACACAACAGCACAAAACAGTGTCAAAGCTGCCACGGGGTTATCCCAGTGCACAGAGGTGACACCCCAGAGAAGCTGAAAACAGCCACACGCTGTTACCAGGAGGGTGAGACCATGGATCACTCACATTCCAGGCTTTAGCCCAACACAAGTGTTTGCAGCCAATTGCTACAATGGAATTTCTAGGGATTTCTAGGGGTGGCAGCCCTTGGTCATCCCAAAGCACTGTGGGGCCATGGGGCTCTGCTCAGCACCTCCCCCAGGGACTGCCAAGGGGAGGAAAAAGCCAAATTACGGGATAACATGCATGTCTCCAGACAATGGTCACTACAGGCAACTGAACAGCAGCCTTAGAGCATTTACCACCCATTTCTGTAGTGCTCTTCTTGTTCAGGATTTTGAGGATGTCTTTGGTGATCTTCTTGAGCTGGTGCCTCGCTTCATCCCGCTCCTTACCCACACCATAGAGGAGAACCATGCGCTGGTTGCACTCGTGGCTGGAGGATTCATCCTGAAAAGAGCAAGTGAAGTCTCTCTGCCTGTCCCTGCCATCACCTGCATCCCTGTCATGGGCCTGGGCAGCCCAGGCTGCAGGAAACAACAACTGACTCCAACACAAACACATCTCCTGTGGCTGCCAGTAGGGACAAACAGTGCCAAAAGGGATCACTGAAGAGTAGGGTAAAAACACGGAGGGGAAATTCAATCAGATATTATGAATTCTGTGTGTATCTACAAGGACAGAACCAGGGGATGACCCTCCACACTGTCCCCTGGATCAATATTCCACAGCAGATCAGTAAATGGAAGACAGATGTTTAGAAATTGTGTGACACTTACTGTGTACAAATCCACTGAGAAAAAAAATACAGTCCAAGTCCTAAAATTCTGTCTTGCACATCCCAAAGAAATTGAAATATGTGTAGTTTATTTCCTTGTTAGTGGCCTTTCAACAAAATGTATATATCATATAATGTTGATGTTACTGTATGTAACTTGGAAACTTGAAGCACTGCTCTGCAAGTTACATAAGATATAAATATTTGCTTCAGTAATAACCTCCTCCAAAGCAATCAATCACTACTTCTTTCAAATACTTTAAAGGTTTTAAAAAACAAGGCTGTGTACAAAAGTAACTAAAGAATCACAAGGCTGCAAGGGGCAGAGAGGAGCGCAGCTCTATGCTCAGAAAAGTTGCACAATCTGACAAATACCCACTCTCTTTATAAATAGTGTCTCTGGAAGCCAGACAAAGGCAGGAAGTAAGCCACTAATTATTTTTTAAATTTCTATTTATTTCTCTTTCTCTTCTATAGAAAGCAGAAGCAGAAGCTCTGAGTGCATCTGTTGGAATCTGCTGTTGTCACTGGCTGAGAAACCAGTTCACAGCCAGAGGAAAGCCTAAGCCTCAGGACTGGGATGTTCAGCTGCTCCTCCTGCCTCTCCCAGCTCCGAGGGATCCCACAGGAACACTGCTGCCCCCTCCCACGGTGAAGAGCTGGAAGGACTGCCAAGGACCCTCCCTCGCAGTTTCCACGGCAGGAACACCCGAATTCCACCACTTCTCTCGGTTCCCCACGGTAACTTCCCTTGGCTCTAGGGGGAGAACGGATCCATGCTCAGGGAGTACTTGTTCTGTTGGGATTGCACTTGGCAGCTGAACCTGCTACATGATTCAGAGCAAAAGCCAATTTTTTCTATCTTAGAGGGAGAAATAAAACTTTGTGGCTCTGTAAGACAGATGTCAGGGATTTGAGCATGAGCTGACAGCACATCAACTCCTCCAGTGCCTGTTTTACACAGGCAGAGCTCAGACAACAATAGTCATGTAAATAACTGCATCACTACACGTGAGAGTCACCCCAGCCCAGCTCGGGCCCCACCAGCTGCATGCACTTTTTCCCAACACAAAATTAGAAGCAGACTGACAAGGCTCACAATTTCACTCTTTTCTGTTTGTTTCTCCAGGGAGGGGGGACATCAGAGTGCAAATGAAAGCCACAACCCACTTCAGCTCCCCCAGGAACTTCAGCAACTGTACCAGCGACAGCAGGATCAGCCAGGTCATCTTCCCTCTGCTGTACACATTTCTATTCCTGGTGGGCATCACCATGAACGGCCTGGCAATGTGGATCTTCTTCAAAATATCCAGTAAATCCAATTTCATCATCTTCCTCAAGAACACTGTCATTTCTGACTTTCTCATGATCTTGACTTTTCCATTCAAAATCCTCAGTGATGCAAAGCTGGTGTCGTGGGTCCTGCGAGGGTTCGTGTGCCAGGTCACCCAGGTTGTGTTTTACTTCACCATGTACATCAGCATTTTATTTCTTGGTCTGATAACCATTGATCGCTATCAGAAAGCCACTTCACCATTCAGAACATCAACTCCACGGAGCCTTTTGGCTGCCAAGATCCTTTCCACAGCAATCTGGGTATCAATGTTTGCTCTTTCATTACCCAACATGATTTTAACTAACAAGAAGAGAACGCCCAAGAACGTGAGGAAGTGTGCTCTCCTCAAATCTGAGTTTGGCTTAATCTGGCACGAAAGTGTAAACTACATTTGCCAGCTTATCTTCTGGGTTAATTTAGCAGTCATAGTGGTATGTTACATCCTCATCAGCAAGGAACTCTACAAATCCTATAAAAGGACAAGATGCACAGGGAAGGCATCCAAAAAGACTGTCAATCTGAAGGTTTTCATCATCATTGCTGTGTTCTTTATTTGTTTTGTGCCATTCCACTTCACCAGAATCCCCTACACCTTGAGCCAAACGAGAGACGTGTTTAACTGCTCTGCTCAGAACACCCTGTTCTACCTGAAGGAGACCACGCTGTGGCTGACATCCCTCAATGCCTGCCTGGACCCATTCATATACTTTTTCCTTTGCAAGTCCTTCAGGAAGTCCTTGCTGGGCACGCTGCGCAGGCACACGGCGCTGTCGGGGCTCGGGACACGGACCCAGGAGCAGAACGAAGGGGATGACACGGACGAGACGCCCGTCTAGAGCTCAGGGGTCCCCACGCCCCTTCCTGGCCTTCCACCTTATCGTGGAACAATCCTGTGGAGAGTATCCAGAGCTTCACTGACCTCTTTAGAAATTGTCCTGCAGATGAAGCATGAGCACCCTGGAACCACCACCACTGGCTGCAGAAACAGAAAGCTTGAGTAACAGAGGAGTCTCCCCAACCTCCATCCTTGCCAAAAAGGACCTCCTCTGACCCCAGTCGCCATGCCTGTCTGAACTGCAGGGAAGTAGCTTGAACTTAAAGGTAGAACTGTGAGGAAAACTTCAAAGAGAATCATGAAATGCTACAGATGAGATCACAAACTGCCAAGATTTTGCAGAAATAGATAAATTTGGGTCAGAGCAAAGTCCATCACAACACAAGATCTGGGAAATGCAGCTAACATCCACACTAAATGTAATTTTTCAATACAGGGAGCTGTCACCTGGTACACAACTGGCAGATAAACAAACCTAGGCCAGATGTAGAGGAGCCATTTGTCTGTGCAGATTTTTGGTAACAGAATAACACTGTGCTTTTCTCATTCTGTGCTTGCAATTCCTAATCCATTGACCAATAACTAATAGTTGTAATCGTTGTATGACAGAGGAAATTATTTCATAATCAGGTTTATCTCAATATGACTTATATCCTCAAATTCTTGCCCTTACTACATAAATAAACAAAACTGTACACTTTTACAGAGAACTATATATTATATTAGAAGATATACAAAGAGTTTTTGCACTATACAAAATATTCAACCATTTCCCCTTTTGCAATTGGAAAACTTGGAAAAAAAAAAAAAGGAAGTATTTTCAGGTACATGACATCTGCAGGTATCACAACAACAAGAAATAGCCCGTGGGCTACTGGAATAAATTGTGGTTCATTTATCAGCACTGCAAACAGCTGCAATTAGTCAGTGTGTGTCACCATCACACCAGAGCTCAGGCCTGCCCAAGCCATCGCCTGTCCACCCTTCCCAGGACGTGTCCCTGCCTGCCAGGGCACTTCTGCCACTGAACCCCAATTTCCAAAGCTAAAAGGCAGCTCACTCACTGCCACACTGAGCTGTGGGGTCTGTGCATCTCTAATAACCTCAGGATGAGTTAAACCTTCCCCAAACCCTTTTGTGCCCTGCTGATGCCGGTCCCTGCCCCAGCTGACACAATATCAGTAACTGGGTTCCACGGCAGAGCACAGAGCACCAGGATTTCCCTGGAAACAGCGCTCAGTCACCCTGGAGTGTGCTCCCACACCACCCCACAGGTCCCCAGGCCAAACAGTTCCCACTAGTGCCCAGGAGGGATGTGCCAGATGCCCCACTCCCACCCAGCACTCATTGCACATATTTACTGCACCTACACCCAGAGGCAGAGTGGCAATTACCTGGCAGCTGCTTCCCCTGGTCTGATGAGTTGTTCAGACAGCAGACACCACAGACACTGTGACCCACACAGAGGTACCTGGTACCTGCTGCCTTTGACAGCTGGGAACAGCATCAAGAGCTCAGTTTGGAAGAAAACACAGAAGGCACTGCACTGGACATCAGTCCTGGAGCATTGCAGTGGACAGTGTCACCTTCACAGTGTCACTGATGGGCAAACAGGAGGCAGGCTGGGCAGCCAGGGACACATCAACACATCACACTGATGGCAGTGGCAAGGGTGAGCTTCATCCCAGCCATCCTCAAGGTTCTTCAACCTCCCCAGCCATTTAACACTGACACCAGCCCCCACATTAGCCAAAGTGTATCAGGTACTGATGCACAGACTCCCTGTCAAACTGCAGCCCAAGCATCTGGTGAATCCATCCATGCCTGTCCCAAAGGGACAGCTTGACCATGAGGCACTTCCCACACTGCAGCGAGCACAGAGCCAGAGCTGCCACATCAGTGGGCAGGAACAGACTTGCACAAACAGCTCTGTTCACAGAGAAATGCACCAAACTCCAGCATTACACTGAACTCCAGTATTACACCTAACAAACACATCATCAATCCACAGCCTTGCATGTAGCAGTACCTCCTGCCAGGACCAGAAAGTGGCTGTAACCAGCACAGTGCATCATCTGGCTACACAGACCAAAATAAACTAGTTCTTTGGATCTCCATTCTGGAGATCCAGAGTTGAGCTCAGGTTCATGTGTCAGCATTCCCAAGCCACAGGGAGAGGGGGGAGTCCCTGAGTATGTTGGTGCAGGTGGTTTTGGAGCTGAGTATCCACTATAAGGTGGCTCTGAGCAGACTCTGGTCACACATTAACAACCAGTGCCATCCAGAACAGCAAATTCACACACACAAACAACCACTAGGAGCTACATTTGAGGATTGTCCTGGAAAACTGTCAGGACAGTTTTGTGTTTGTTCATCCCACATCTCTAAAGGAGCCAAATCATAATGCCCAGAGCAGGAGCAGCAGGTCTGTCCCACACACACACAAACCCAGAAATGTGTCTGACTTGAGGGACGGGGTCAGGTTTCCTTTACCAGTTTAGGAGAAGGCAGTGTGCTTTCTCATGCAGAGCAAAGGGAAGAGAGAAAGCATGATTAACTAACTTGGCGACACACGAAAATGAGGAAGGAAACCACACACCACACCACCAGAAAAAGATCTCTTCTTTCTACTCATTTCCCCTTTCTTAATACTTTGCTCAAGGCTTCTGTTGGCGGAGGAACAGTGGATGATCCGGGGACAGCCACGGAGGCCTCTGCAACAGCTGCTGCAGGTTTGCTCAGGTACTGGCACAGCCGGAGCATTTGGGGGCGTGATGGGGTGCTCGGGGCTGGTAACCACCAGTGTGCATCTGACCTTGGAAATGTTATCTAAAGGTGTGCTGAGAAAGCAAAACAGTGTGTGCTCGGAAAAAAATACCAGAAGGCACCTCCCCAGGAGTGCTTGGCTTTTGGCCCACAGCAGGGACATTTCTATTCAATCCTAAAATACATCTCCGAGGAAAGACAAACGGTGCTCCAGGAAATCTGCACTTACACCCTGCTACAACGTTACCTTGGGCCTCCAGAATGAGTGTGTACCATTTTAACTTTTCAGTGGATGTTAGTTTGTAAACAACCTAAACTTGGGCAAAGATTTAGATTTTCTATGAACCACAAGAGACATTGGCCAGTCTGTTTAACGCACGCTCAGGTTTTTTGTTTGTTCGTGCAAACCTGCCATCCCCGTAAGGAGCACGTAACATTAAATGCAGAAAGTTATGTTCTGTGCTTTCTCTCTCCTTTTCATCCAAGTCTGTTTCCAGTGATGGGAGACTCTGCCAACACGAGCACTGTGGGTTACACAGCTCCCTCCTCCCCCCCATGCCAGCGCGACACCAGCGTCACCCGCCTGCTCTTCCCGGCGCTGTACACGCTCATCTTCCTCCTGGGACTCACACTGAACAGCCTGGCTTGCTGGGCTTTCTGCCACATTCCAAGCACATCAACCTTCATCGTCTACTTGAAAAATATCTTAGTTTCAGATCTTATAATGACCCTGATGCTTCCTCTGAAGATCCTGACAGACTCTGGCCTGGGACCGTGGCAGCTCAAAGCCTTTGTCTGTCGCTTCTCAGCAGTCGTGTTCTACGACACCATGTACATTAGCATAGTGCTACTCGGGCTCATTGCTTTTGACAGATTTCTCAAGATTGTGAGACCTTTTGGGAAGTTCTGGGTGCAAAACCCGACCTCAGCAAAGATCCTCACAGGTCTGGTCTGGCTCTTCTTCCTTGTTCTCTCTCTGCCCAACACAATCTTATCCAACAAGACAGCGACGCCCCAGTCCGTGAGGAAGTGTGCCTCCCTGAAGAGTTACCTCGGACTCAAGTGGCATGAAGCCGTCAGCTATATCTGTCAGTTCATCTTCTGGACTGTCCTCATCCTCATGTTGCTATTTTATATAATTATCACCAAAAAGGTATATGAGTCATACATAAAAACGCAGAAGAAAGACAACAAAAGGGAAAAACGGATCAAGGGGAAAGTATTCATCATTTTTACCGTGTTCTTCTTATGCTTTGCCCCCTTCCACTTCAGCAGGGTCCCCTACACTCTGAGCCAAACGACTGCCCACGTGGACTGTGCCCTGCAGAAGCAGCTCTTCGTGGCCAAAGAGAGCACACTGTGGCTGGCAGCCACCAATGTCTGCATGGACCCCCTGATCTACATGGTCCTGTGCAAGCCCTTTGTGGAGAGGGTGTTATGCAGGAGAGTAAAGACCCGTCGGAGAGCATTTTATAGAAACCCAAGAACTGAACTGGACACACGAGTGTCTCCTACCGAGTCTTGATTCTGAAGCTGCACACTCTACTCTGCGTGTTCATAGAGAACTTGGAAATTGTTTTGGTTTACCTCTGTTGGAGAAAACAAAAGGGTGGCTGCACTGTAATATTAATACTTAATAAAAACAGCAAAATGGGTTTTCTATGTACACTCACTGGTCAGCGAGAGCAAAAAGCTCTCGCTCAAACTGCCTAAGACAATCCACAGGTTAATTCTATATGCTTTAAACTAAAACAACTCACTAACACTTGAGCAGCTTACTGACTCCGGCTGCTTCTAAGAACAATTCAGCTTTATTTGGGATTAAACCCCAGAGCAGTTGACTGTGATGTCAGTAGTTCCTACCCTGGGTGTCATCTTGGCTGCACGTCACAGGTCAGGGAAGAGGAGGAACAGAGGGAAGGACACGGTCCCTTCCTGTCCCTCTTTGCCTCTCTCACACACATGAATACTTCCTGCCACCCACACTGTTTCACCACCATTCCCCTCTGCTCCCAGCAGCACTTTGGTGGAGGACAGTGTTGGCAATACCCAGGTCCCTCCAGGGCACACTCCTCATCCAGGCCAGTAGAGCACCCAGGACTGCATCCCCCACAAAGGGCACCCCAGAGCTGCTGGTGCTCACCCCCACCCCACCACTCACCAGAGGGGAACACTCAGAGATGTCCCCCTTGGTGGCACATTTACCCTTCCCAGTCCCAACAACAGAGCAAGAGAAGGGAGCAAGGAACACTGCCTGACCCTCCCCACCCAGAGAACCCCTCCCCACCCGGCTCCCTGCACCACTCACAGAGCTCTTTCTTGGCTATCCCACACAGGCTGTGACTGGAGAGAGAAACTACTTGCTAATACAAAATCCTGGAATTTATGTCACTATTTTAAGACATAAAATATATACCAACCACTTACTGGCTCCAACTGTCCAAAGCAGAGCAGCCATGTCACTTATCCCCAACCACCTCTTCTCCTCCAGCTCTCCTGACAGCTTTGTGCTCTCTCACACGTGCCAGACACTTTGATCACCACTTCACTGCTATTTTTAGAAATTCATTATTTACAGCAGCCTAATCCAATCCAGCAGGTTGCTCCATACAGCCTGCTTTTTTCAAAGCTGTTTTAGATTACTGTGCATTAATTACATCTACCTTTGGGGTTCCCCAGCCTCTGCCACACAGGGAGATGTATGTCTTATTTAGCAACTTCTACCCACTACATCTTCTCTACCAGGCATGTTACATACCATCCACAGCTGTAACACTCTTTTATAGCTGGAAACTGAACTAATCCCCAGTCAGCTTCCAGTTGGTTATGAATTTCCCCATAAATCAGTGTTATCTCAGCCACTGTCTTGCTCTTGGGATTAAATGCTATTCAAGAATTAATTCCTCTCTCCCCACACACATACAGTGTTAATAGAATTAACTTTGCTCCTTTAGGAAAAGTAAATACATTGAATTCTTAGCTGCTGAAATAGTCATCACTTTAGCAACTGCTTAAAGGAATATACAGGAGGCTGGAGATGTTCCTCTCAGCCTACTGACCCAGTGTGGAAATGAACACAGGGGCCTGAGCTAAAGGCTGGGAGAAGGGGTCTGTAAAACAGTTGGGACCTTCCACCGGGCAGGTGCCCGCTGAAATCTGTGCTCCTGAACCTTGGATGTGTGAGGGGAGAATCCAGGACAAGCCTCTGCAGCTCAGTCCTCCTTCTTCCCTCTGAATCCCACCGGCACAGCCAACACACAGGTCCCCAGCGCTCCCACTGACTGCATCCAGCTCTGCATTTACAGCGGAAAACTGAGCAGTGTGGCAGGGAGAAAATAAGAAAATGGTGAAATAAGAAAACTTATTCCAGTGTGGAAATTTCTTTTATTTTCTGATTCCTACTGCTTGTGATTGACGCCCATGTAATGCCATGCACACACACGCCGGCAGCTCCCCCAGCTCTGTGCTGAGAGCCTGAGAGTGGGGTGGGTGTGACCTCAAAATGGGCTGAGTTGCACCGTAAATAAGGGGTGTGCCAAAGGTTTCTGAGGAGTCTTAATCATCTGTTTTGCAGCTGCTGTTTCTTAGGTAGGTAAAAGGGAGCCAAAGTTACCAAACTGTAGCAGAGAAGAGAAGGTGACTGCAAGGACAGGACACCTGTTGATCCACTCAGGGGAAAAAAAGGCCCTGAATTCTAAGACTTGCGATTCTGCACGTTTTTCTGCAAATTTTTAAATCTCTGCCTCCAATGGAGTAAAAGTCATAACAGTTAAAATACCTCATAGTTTAGGTCTCTGCTTTTTAAGGCTCAAAGAAATACTCAGTTTTAGGTTTTTATGTTTTACACCTGACCAAAAGGGAGACTCGTTTAGAGAACAGACCTCCCTCGGAACCAGAAGCCCCAGAGCACAGGGAGGGAGTACAGCAGAATGCCACAGAACTGCTTCATTGGGCTGCCCAGATTCCTTCAGTGCAGCCAAGAGATTTACAGAATTCAGCAAAGTTTACCAGTGTATTCAATACAACAGTCACCAATTTTCCAAATCTGATTTTTCTCCCAACCCAGCTGGAAGAGGCTGGAGCTGACCCGAGAGAAACCCTCGTGATACAGTGAAACCCTTGTGTTCAGTGACACAGCAGCTGTACAGACAGCAAACACACCATTCCCACCGTACATGTGCTCACTCCAGCCCATCACACCAGGAGGCAGCAGCAGGGCTTGCCCTTTCCACAGCCAAATGTTCCCTTGCATGACTTGCCCTCACTCCAGACAACCTGGAAACTGGAAACTGGCACCAGGCCTTCAACCTGTTTGGAGAGATGACCCTTGTCCCAGGCTCCCATGGGCCAGGATTCACACAGAAACTACTGACATTTGTCCTTAACACCTCCACAGGCCATTCAGTTCCTGAAAGGATTGCTACAGGGCACTCAGAAGTCAAGTTTGGTAGGAAATCACTTATTTGGATACAAAGGCTTACATAAATTTCTTTGTATTTTGCACTTTGTGTTTCAGATAAGGGAAGTATTTTATACCCTTGCCTAACACACACACACCATCGAGGCCTCAGACCGCCTCTCCTCAATGGGACAGCACAGTAATTCCTGAGTGCCCAAAGACAAAATCAGTTCTTCATCCATGTCCTGACCCTCAGCACAGCAATACATATCTCCCCAGCCAGGCTCCTGCAACCTGAGTACTGAGAAAGCTCTCATAGCACACAGCAGTGCTTTAATTAGAAATGCAAACAAACAATTTGCATCCTGAATCAGAGCTGGGAAGCCAAGCCAAGCAGTCAAGGCATGACCCACGTGACAGCACATGCACAGAGCCAGCACGGGAGAACTGAAGGCACCAGGACGGGCCTGAGACTACAGCTGGAGTCAGACAGCCAAGGCCTGGAACTTCAGGCTGTGAGGAACTTGAGGATGGAGAGAAAAAGGACTGAGCTTTTAAAGTCAGTTCTTAATTAGCTCCTTTCCTCCTTCCTTCCCTGTTAGTGACAGTCATCACACAGTGACTGGAGTAATCCACCACAGGAAAGGAGAAGTATCAGCTCTTCCAGGACACTTCCCCTGACAAAAGCACCTTCACATCTGCACGTGTAATGCTGGAGAATCCTCCCCGTGACGCAAGCTCTGGCCCTGCTGCCACTTTTCTGCTTAAAAAACAGAAACAGCCTGTCCTGTGCATTACCCAGGTGGTGAATCTGCTTTAACATAACCCTGCAGTTTGTATTGCTAAATATGGCAGTGAAGGAGTTTTAGAATGAAGCAACACAGTAATTGTCGTAATAACGTTGTTCAGGTTCTTATGCAATCTGAGAGTTGCTCTCTAATCACCAGAACACAAAAAGGGACATCCAGCCTTTAAATAATGTGAACAATAGTGAAGTTACAGGTTACCTTCAGCTTTTCTTTACATCAGAGCTTCGCGTTTCTCCCGCGCCGTTTTTACGACAAACTCCCCACGTTTCGTGTGTCAGCTCGTCCTGACCTGCTCCAGCCTGGGAGCAGCCAGCAACACGTCTGCGCTGGAGCCTGCTTGGGGATGCCAGGGCACTGGGTTCTAACCCATCAAGTTTTGCTGAGGCACCAAAATACAGGGATTTTAAAGACAAATTAATGTGTCGTTGCACCACATTCAAAAACCAAACAAGCCAAAACCCCAGTCTGGTGTAGATTTTATTTGTTATTTGATCACTACTCACACACCAGCTTTGGTGTGCGCACTTCATTCCCAGAGTGCTGGCTCATAAACACTTGGTCTCTGTAAGAGATTAAGTTATATTTTTTAAACCTTTCAGTTGTCACTTCCAACTTCTTCCCTCCTCCATAGCACATCCTGCTGTGCTGGTCCTTAGAGCCCAGCCTGAGGGACCACCAGCACCAGCAAGTACCTGAAGAACACCAACATGACTGTAGCCATCATGTGCTGTTGTGCTGTGTCTAGATCACAGCCCACAGGCCTGAGGACACAGGAGCAGCCACACCACACCAAGGCCAAACTGTGCCCCCCACCAGGATGCAGGAACTGTGCTCCACAGCCAGGATGCAGCCCAGCACCCGGCTCCAGAGCACACGGTCTCACACACAGCACAGGGCAAGTGTGTAGCAGGTTGTTCCAGGAGGGTACAAACCCCCTACATACCCTCAGACTTTTGCTCTCCTATCTCCAACAAGCAGCTGGAAGGGGAGCAAAACAGAAGCACCTGCCAAACCCTGAAGTACAAGGGACAGCCAAAAGCAGGTGAAATGGAAGCTGGCACACACGGTCCTACACAGTCACATGCAAGGTCTGAGAGAGGAAAAGTCTCCTCTTCCTGACCACAGAGGAAGCCTTCTCCATCCTCAGGGGATGCCTGCAACAGGGACCATCCCCTAATGTCAGAATATCCAGTTTCTGGGATGAGTTTGGCAGCTTGTGGTAATAAAGTTGAAAACATAACAGAGTGGACCCATGTTCCTACAATTTCATCTGCATGATCTGCTTTGCCTTGCAAAAACCAGTCTGCAAAGGCAAGCTGTGCCTGAAGCCTCCTGTGATCAGTGACTGTGCCTGATTCAAGGGAGAGGTGCTGAGGCAAGAGGGAATGTTACAGTCTGCCCACTGTAGAAACCTGGGATTTAGCACAGGGTTCCCTGGACACAGGCCAGAGGAAGCTGCTCACCACTGCAGGGTAGGTCCTGCTCACTCAGCCCCTCGCAGGCTCTGTGCAGTGATGGGCACCGAGGGGTGTCCAGTGCCAGCAGAGAGGGGCTGGGGGCTCGGTCCCTCAGAACTTTGGGGAGAAAATAAGAGAAATGTGTCTGGAGAAGTGCAGACAGGACACACAGAAGAGGGCTTTGGCAGCCACTGCTCTCAGAGTACTGATATTATTTTTTGTTTTCTCCTAATTTTTAACAAGGGAGATAGGCATTTGCTTTCTTTTAAAGAAGGTGACAGAAATAGAAAATTACCCACTTGATCCTCCACTGACACAAAGCAGAATTGTGTCCCAACAGAACTGCCCCAATTTTGTCCCATGATTGTTTCAATGCTCTTAAGGCACTAAATAGCCTGATTGTAAACGTGTGTAGAGCCAGGACCACTGAAGGCAGTGCTGTGAGAGGCAGTGGGCTCGGTCTGTCCTGAGGATCATCACAGCAGGAAACACACACTCCAGTCATTTCAGCTGCAATACTGAGTGACAGGCATAGCATTCTGCTTTGATCCCACACGCTGTTTGGAAGAGAGGATCTGTTCAGAGCACAAAGATGTCTAAATACAGTCAAATTAATAACTGATATGATAATCTCGATTAGCAAACATTTGCATCTATCCAGCCCCAGATTTTTCAGGATCACGTTCAATCCACTTCCCCCCGCAGCCCCTGCCTGCCCCGGAGGGCAGAGGCAGGGCAGCCCGGGCAGCACAGAACACCACTGCAGGCTCCCGGCGTCTCCCGCGCCCAGGCTCTGCCTTCCCCAGCACGAACCCACCTCCAGGTGAATCACCGTCTGTGTCCCGGGCGCCCCAGCTGCTCTGGAGCCAGGAAGTGAGCGGGAGCGCGCTCTCCTACCCTGGCATGTGAGTCATTCCCGGGAATGAGAAAGCCAGTCGCTCCAGTTGCTCCTGGCCAGGGGAATTTTGACTCTGATCAGGTATCCATCCGAAGCCAAAAATCTTACTGCCAGACATGGTTTGTTCAGCTACCTTCTCCCAGGAAATACTCTCCTGCCTGCTGTAGTTTTGAGATGCATTTTGGAGGAATCTGAGGCGTTTTCGGGATGCAGCTCCCAGACAAGCCGAAAGCAACGATGGTGACAGGTAAGTGAGCTCTGACCGTCGGAAAGCGTTCGATAAATTGTTCAGTGACTCTACTTGCTCTTAACCACCCTTGAGTGAAAAGACAACAGGAATTAAGATGCAGTTGCTGAAAACCAGACTTGGAACCATATACTGAATATCGGATCAATTAAAAGTATGAAAAGTTCTCAAAATAGCACGACTTTACCAACCTTTTATTCCTTCTGTACATGGTACTTGCTACCTTATTCCCAATGGCAAAAAAATAGGGTTCTACTAAATCTTTCCTTCTAAGATATAACTCAAAGTGAGGCGGGTCCATGGTTTCAGTAACTCGCTTCCTGGCAGAGCTTAACTCACATAAAGTAAGATTCAGTAACTACGAGATCTGAATTTGATATAAAAGGGTTTGTACCATATTCCTTTTCACCTCTTGCAGTACAGAAAAGCAAACTTGAGTTCTTCTCACTATATTAACAGAATAAGGGTTCTTTTCCTTCACAGTTTGCTCAGGTCATGTTAAAACTTGTCAGGTTCACTGGAAAAACCACATAGCTCCGAATGAGCAACTTACAGCCTATAGATCTGGTGAGTCTCACAGCTTGGGAAATATCTAAGGTGCTTGCAAAAACCTTTGTCTTTTAAGGAGAGTTCAGACTGAAAAGGTTGTTCTTGGTTACAGAGCAGCACAACTTGAGGGTTTGCGTTAAAAAATGACTTGTGTGTGCACTACAGGGCCTGCAGCCACCTGCTCTCTCCTTACATGTGCTCCATCTGTAAACTGGGAACATTTCACACTTTTTGCCATCTTTTTAAAGTAGATTCTGCAATCTTTAAAAAGGGAAACCAGGAAACTCAGGCAACCTCTGGCTAGTGTTACTAATTCACTCCCAGGCACCGGCCCCAGGCACATGGAAGCCGCCAGTGCTTCTCCAGTTATGAGAACCTCCTCCTCACCTCCCTCTGTGGGTGGGCCACAGCCCTGGGGCACCTCACAGACCCTCTCGTGCCTCCCCACTCCACGGGGAGGGGGCTGGAAGAACCTGGGACAACCCCCAGCTCTTGCAGGAGGGAGGAGAGGGGAGAGAGGCCAAAGGGTGTGCGGGGACCTCAGACACAGAAACCATCTGTTTGCATTAGGGAGGTGGGAGAAAAACGCAGCAAATTTTCAGCAGCATCAGCCATCAGTCCCTCCTCCCTCCCCACCGAGGGCTGCTCGTCCCAGCTCAGCCCAGTGTCTCACCCTCTGCTCCCTCCCAGGCTGCCAGGGCCCCTCCAGGGCAGGGAGGGAGCAGGGAGACCAGCTCGCCCAGCACCTGCACCCCACAGCCCATCATGCACCAGCACACACCCGTGCCAGCAGCTCCAGAGCTCCGGGGCATTGGGGCGTCGGGAGTCCCCTGGATCCATGGCTGAGCCAGGGAGGCACACGGGCAGGGAGACCAGGCAGGGAATGAGCACCAGGACAGGGGCGGCACTGTCCAGAGCACATCTGACACCAAACAGCCCTTCAGAGGCCACCTGCTCCTTCCCACTGCCCTCAGCACAGAGCCCTGCATGGGACAGACCGGGAACCACTGATGGAGGACGCTCCTTCTCATTTCATGACAAGTCCCTTGCTCACCTTCAGACAGCAAAGTTCACAAAGAACCTCCTCTTTGACCCGGTGAGCACCAGGAGATGCCAGCTGAGGTCCCTGAGATACGACTGTAACCTTAAACTTGAACTGTGCAGTATTTACTAACAGTTTGGAACTAAGTGAACGTGCACCTGACACACATCAAGAGCTGTCAGCTCTGCAGGAACCCAGGCTGCAGCAGACACCAAACCCAGGGCTGCCAGGAAAGCATTAGAGGAAGGAGGCAAGATTAATTCCTGCTTTTCATTGGTCTCAGACCTTTCCAAAATAAAAAATACCATAACATTTAAAAAAAAATAAAATTAAAACATCATGCTGTTGATTATCAGGAGCTGAGTTCCACACCTGACCAACAATGAATCTCTCACAAGGTTCTGCAGCAACCACTGCATCTGGATTTTCCTCAGAAAAATGTCAGTGACATACCAAAGGGACAACTGATGCTGAGCAATGCAAATTGGACTTCTGTCACCTCATATCACTTCAGTGCAGCAGCCAGTGCTGCTGTACAAGGAGCCAAGAGCAGCCAAAGCTGGGTGGGAGGAGGAGCAGCAGCTCTCACAGCCAGGACCCACCGCCCAGCCTGGGACTGGCAGCCTGTTCATTCCGAGAGCAGCAGAGTGGGGGAACTCTCCAGGCTATGCATGAAAAACCAGGGTTGCACCAGGCAGAACTTCTCCCAGATGTACCCCAAAATCCCCATGTCCTTTTGCTTCCTCTTTCAAGCAGTGGTGCTGCTGCAAGTAGCTCACACAGTTGATTGTGCCACAGCAGGATATACCAGAGCACAAGTAAAAGGCTGACAACAGCAGATTGGGATTTTTTGGTCCTTCTGTGATGTGAATTAGGATTGCATATAAAAAACAATTGCTTCAATGCCAAGTAAAATGCCTGAAAATAAGACTGGAATTACTGAAAGGTTTAAATGGCACTGGCTACATGCACATACCAACAGTTATTATGATTTCCCAAGATATTTTCTCACAGGGTCCTCTGAGGGACCTGATCAATGCACAACAGCCAGAGCTCCAAAGATGAAGGTGCAATGCTACCAATCACACACCTGAATTTCTGTCTTTGTGCCTCAGACAACATCTTGACTCTTTTAAAAGTGTCATTGTGAGATTTTTCACTTAATGTTTTTCATTGCATAATACCAATAATCAAACCTAAAAGCTGATATCTTCAGCAAAAAGCTCCAACAAATTGAGCCTGGAAACCCAGTGAGCCATGGCCCTGCTGGTGGGTTGCAGAGTGAAGCAGGAGTGGCACATGGCACTGGCAGTTGGCACCACCAAGGACCCACCTGCTCACCTGCACAGGAGCTTTGGGACCCCCACCTATACCTGACCCCACTGAGGGTGCACACAGGAACTGCATCTCACGTGGCACATTCTTGATGGGGGTTCAAGGAAAGCCTCCCTGCAGCACAGCTGTACAGGGCTACAGCACAGCTCCCACTGCCAGCAGGTTTTGTGCAACCAGAAAAAAATGGCGGCAGCATCTTCTAGAAAGAAGCAAAGGAAACATTCCAGAGATAATCCTTTCCTCCTTGCTAATTAGAGACTGCCTTACTGAGAAAACATTCATTATCCAAGCTCTGCCAACCACTGCTTTGTGTTGGTTTTTTTTTAAAGAAAAAGAGGAAAAAGAGCAGCCAGCAATTGCAACCCAGCTCCTCTTGCACTGAGAGCAGCCACTCACCTGCTGCCCCGGTGACACCACTTCTGTTGGCAGATCTCTCCTAACTCCTCGTGCAAAAGCCACTGCAGCCCATGGGAGCTGTGGAGCTGTACTTAGACACTACAGCACTCCTCCCACACCTCTTCAGCGGTGGCAGTGAGGGGCTGGGCCCCCTCAGAGCCCCTCCTGCCACAGGACCTTGGCCAGCAAAGGGCCAGCACACCTGAGCGGACCCAGGGCACTGGTGACATCACCTGCTGCTTTGGGGCCATGGACAGTGCACGGGCTGGTCATTAATGCAGCAAGGGACTGGGGAGCATTCCCGCAGCATCATCTGGGAACCACGGTGCCTGTGCCAGAGGAAAGGGAATTCATGCAGCTTTAGGGTCTGCAAGAAGCTTAAAGAACAGTCTTATGGTAACAATTAACAACAGTTACTAGATTTTGTAACCTCTGCATAGAAAATCTGATTCAATGTAATACAATCCTTGAACTTCTGATGCGTTCAAAAGACAGGAGAAAGCAAAAACTTGATAGCTCAGGCAGTATCCCCACCCAGGGGATAATATAGGCTGTAATGATGCACTTGAAATGAGAAAAAAATTGATGGTCACATTTGGATAAGGTATTCCAAAACTGGCTTTGAGAAAATTAGATTTGTCTAAATTATTTTTTTCAAAGTGAGGAAATCATGTTATCCTAAGGGCACATTCCCCCAAAATGAGAATTTTGCACATTAGATGGTATTATGGAGTGCAGCTCAAGTTGTGCTCCCCCAGTGCAGCCACTCCTGCACCTGCACAACGAGTCACAGGCACAAACAGGCTGTGAGATTCCAGTACAGCACGGGAGGACACTGAGGCACAGCAGGAGTGAGCACAGTCAGCTCTTTGCTCTGACAGCAGGTACAGCCAGCCCAGGCACCGGAGCCTCCCGGGGCACTGCAGCTGTCACAGCCAGAGGAGCGAGGAACACCAACCCCCCCTGTCAGTCAGAGCCCGTATCTGGGGGCTCTGCAGGTTCCAGTGACCCTTCTCTTGGGCACAGTGAGCGTGGGGATGGTGTCCCATTAGCAGCATGTCCCAGTGTGGGGGAGCAGAGGGACAGTGCTCCCACGTGCATTCCAACACGGATGTCAGCTCAGGGTTCAGGGAGCAGCCTGACCACCACCTGAAGCCTCACCTCTCTTCTTCTGAAGACAAATGGATGGGACAGGGCAGGCACAGGATGGGATCCTGGAGACACAGGAAACTGCTCCAGCAGAGGGAAGCCAGTAGCACTGCAGCAGGGCCAGGGCAGGATGCTGTGCTGCTCTGAGACATGTGAGAGGAGGCTAGAAATCAGGGGAAGTTTAAGGAGGAACCTGAAAGCCCATAAGGGGGTTTTATGCCAGATGCTGGAGGAGACAAGCAGCTTTCTAAGCAGAGGCAGGTTCCTGTTTCTGGCTATGACTGAGCAGATGGGCACCGTAAGGCACAGCAGGAGACAGCCACACACCAGTCCTTTCCTCTCAGCCCCTCTGCAATGCAGCCATTGAGCACAGCAGCATTCCTGGCCCAGAGATCCAGCCCATGCCAGCTGCACACCCCCCTGCCTTGCCCCAGGGACTGGGACAGCGGGGCCGAGGGCACAAAGCCCCCAGGGCTGTGGCACCCTGTCCACAGCAGAAGGGAGCAGGGACAGGTGCCAGCCAGCTGGGTCTGGCACAGGGGGTTGGGCACCCCAGGGCTCAGCCAGCAGCAGTGGGCACACAGCAGTGGGCACACAGGGGCACCCCAGGAGCTCCCACCCCAGGCAGGGCCAAGGACCGGGATGTGCTGCAAAAATGCCAAAACCAGTGAAGTGTGCAAAGCATGAGAGAGCAAGAGGTGTAACTCACTGATGTAAGTAGCAATTCCAACAGGAATTTCAGGTTATTCCACTGTGCATTACCAGCACATTATCATACACCTTTACCAAAAGGGAGATGGACCATTTTTGACAGAGGCCTCCGAGGAAGGGAAAGGTGGCAGTGCCCTAGTTACTGGGACTGGGCTTGCAGTGAACAAGGGAAAGCACTGAGGAGGTGAACAGACACAGGCAAAGGAAAAAACAGTATCAAGGCTTGATCAGGGGATGCAGGACAGGAGTGGGCTCAGGGGACTCAGGGCTCAGGGAATGTAGGACAGGAGCAGGCTGACCCAGAGAGCAGTGACACAGGCTCCATGTCTCTCCCTGCAGCAGCTGCATGCACACGGGCTCTTACCCTGCAGCCTGCACTGATGCTTTTTTCCCCTAAATCTTTACAAGTAACTCCATGATTTGTTTCTGACAGGCAACAGAAAAGAATGTGACTGCAGCCAGCCAGCAGCAGATTTAATATCTGCCTCACATGTCTGTTGCTGCATTAACCCTGTCATTTACCCAACCTTATGGTGATGAATGCAGAGGGACTGGCGAGAAGCCACATATCAACAAGTTATGTGTTCCAACAAAAACCATCACTTAAGACTCTGCAGCTCCATGACCTAGAATAGCTGGTCTAGGTTGTAAAGAGAGTTTTCTGATTTTAAATAGTTGTAAAAAAGATGAAGAATGAGCAATTAGATTTGAGGATATACAATTTCTTTAAACAGGGAGGCAACTTCAAGCTTTAGTCACTAGAAAAACTTTATAGTCATTCCCTGCCCACCTGACACTGAAGTCTGCTATGCAGCCTGTTATTTCATTTCTCCTCTGAGGTTACAGTCATGCACATAAACCAGTCTGTTCACATCAGCAGCAAGAGATTACCTCATCAACCACCAACTAAGCGCAGAAGCTACAAGAAGTAAAATATATGCTGGTTTACAAAGCTACTTGAGAAAAGGAGCAGCTTCTAGTGCATCTTCAAAGCCATCCAAGCAGAATATATTTGTATAGCAGACTGAGACAGCTGCTTCAGGTGAAATTGGTGAGAAAAGCGTCCAGAGAACCGGACAAGGAGAGGAAAGCCAGCCCTGCCAAGCATGGAAATACCACATTCCAAAAAGTAAAAAAATCCACTATCAGAATACACAGTCAGTGAGCAATTACAAAATACCTACAATACTCTTTAAAGACAAGACAGTCTTCAACTCCTGTTGCAAGAGAATATATGAAACACAGGGAATTCTCTATACAGGATAACTTTGTTCCTCTCCTGGAGTCTGCAATGTAGTGGCATTTACCAGAAAGAACCGGAGCACAGGGATACACCAGCTCTGACTCAGACAAGCCTTGCTGACCTACCCCAGCACGTCTGTAACAAAGCCACACTGCTCCCAGTGCTCTGCCCACCACAGCAACCCCCAGCCTGACAGACTGAGGCAGGAAACTATGGGAACACCTTTGGACAGGTGAGTCTGAGCAGGATCATCACTGTGCATCCCACCTTCTGTCACACGACCAGTCTGTGCAGCAGGAGCACGGTGCCAGTGCTGCCCTGCAGCTCTGCACAGACCTGTTTGGGGAAGCCTCTAAAGCTCCAAACTGCAGCAGCATCATGGGGACCTTCAGTGTGCCACGAGGGCAGGGGGCTGCAGGTGCTGCCTCTCTGCAGAGATCCCTGCAGCAGGGAGCTTTCCACCAGCACCAGAAAACAGTCACCTGTTTTCTGATGTAAAACAAGAGACAGAACTTCTGGAGAGTGTCAGGGCTGCCTGTGCAGGAAGAGGCATCCACTGATACCACCTGATGTTGGATTTTTACAGTCTCAGTGACAGCATCCACCTACAAGAACAGATGCAAAGGTGGGGAAAAAAAGGAGCCCTTTTAAATAGGATTTACAGCAAAACCCTTTGGGACCAGATAACACCAGAACATGAGCAGTCCATTCCACACAGAACCATACGCAGCTCCATCGAATACTGGAGCATTTCCCAGGGTTACAGCAGGGGGGACACAGGAGCCACCACTTGCTCTCCCTCAATCCCAGGCAACACATCCAAGGCTTCACTGACCTCTCTGGACTGAGGATTTAGGATAGCACTTGCCTGAAGAGCCTGAGAACAGGGAGTTTTCCAGGGACCAGGAATTATGCAGACTTAAAAGGTACTCTGAAAAGCAGGGAAATAAGTACCTTATTTGCATAAGGAGTTAGATATGCATCTTCTCACAAAATCATATATTCTTTTGATCTCGGTGCCTCCTGGGCAGAAAAGAGAGCTGCAAATCCTCAACAACAGCAAAACATGATGGCTAACTGCTGCTCAGACCCAGAGAAAACAAAATACCTACAACACCCCTGACAGTATCGTTACTGTCAGAGCCAACAGTGCCAGGCAAGAAACCAGACTGATAAAAAGGTTAAAATATCGGAATTAAAGTTTTTACTGATGCTTTCATACTCAGTGACTTGCTTTGGTGCCATCTAGTGCCACACAGTGAGGTTCTACGTGGGGATGGCACCCAAAAACAGGTTCAGATCTGCAAGAGGACTGCAGGAATTCCGTCATCTCCCCGTTCCCAAGGGAGCAGTCAGGTCTGGTGGAATTGCTGAGATCTGAACCATTTTGCCAGTTTTCCTATCAAAACTTGTAAGCAGAAAGTGAAGCACAGAAAAATGACTGCATTTGCATACTGGTAAAAGAAAGCCCAGTCTGCAGCACAGCCTTACAAACAGGTATTGGCAAAATCCCTTTGAACAATGTCAAACACTGTGATGCCATCATGGCATAGGTGAGGTTCTGAGGTTTGAGTGTCTCCCATGTGCTGGGTTCTGATGTGCTTTGTTCAAATCTTGAGAAAGGAACAGCAACTTGCCATTTCCACCCCAACCTGGGGGATACGTTAGGAAGTTATACAGATTTATCTCATAATTATGGATGCAGCTTTTTCCTTCAAGAATTGAGAGATGATAAATTTTAAAAAAATTCCACTCTTTGGCATTCATCACTGAAATGAGTGGGGATGGGGCAATCAAGACCCTGACAGCAGAATCACTGTGCAGTACCCAGAGGTCAGCCCTCAACATGCCTCAGCTCCTCACTGGGAATTCCAGAGGAAGCTCCTTTCACAAAGTTCCTCTCCCTGCCAGGGAGGGGAAGGTGGGCTCTTCTGTTTTAATTTGAATTTTTTTTTCCCCAGAATATCATCCTGGCACAGGCCCTGCCACATCCCGGATCCACAGCTGCCAGTGGGACTCCTGAAGAGCATTTCAGCTGAAAATCTACAGCAGCACAAAGGATGGGGTACAATTTGTCCTATGGAAAACTGCCAGGTAAAATAACAATGGAAATATAAGTGATTGAGAAGTGTTTACCCTGTTACTGTCAGCTCCTACCAACATTTGAAAGAAATAAGTCATTTCAGCATGGGCCAGCCTGGTTTGCCTCACCAGCCAAGGTCAGAGCATAAACAACATGAAACAAAATGTACTGTCATTTTGTGACAGAGTTTGTAAGTCTGAACTTTTTTCGCAAACATTTACACAAGTAATATTAGAATCCCCCTGAGACTGTGATTTTTAAATACATTTAAGTAAACTAAGTTTTAAATGAGCATTTTGATTTTGACCTGAGGAGTCTTTCCAGAGCCCTGTCTCCTGACAAACATCATCTCAGCTCACAGGTCACATTCTGTCAGGAAAGCCCAGAGCTGACAAACCTGCAGTTTTGATTCATGGTTCACCCGAGCAGCCTCCGGGCTGCCCAGAGAGAGCCCGTTTTAAAGAGGACAGTTTGGAAACGGCCCCATTTGTAAAACACCAGAAAAAGCTTTAAACTTGTTTTCCCTCCTTCCCCCAGACGATCGCCTCAGCCCAGACAACAGCACCTCGCCCAACGCCAGCTCCCCCGGGAACTCCACGCACGACGAGTTCACCACCATCGTCCTGCCCGTGCTCTACCTTGTCATCTTCCTGGCCAGCCTCCTGCTGAACGGCCTAGCAGTGTGGATCTTCTTCCACATCAGGAATAAAACCAGCTTCATATTTTACCTCAAAAACATCGTGGTTGCAGACCTGCTCATGACACTGACATTCCCCTTCAAGATCATCCAGGACTCGCAGCTGGGTCCGTGGCACTTCAACTCCTTCCTGTGCCGCTACACCACGGTGCTGTTCTACGCCAACATGTACACCACCATCGTCTTCCTCGGCCTCATCAGCATCGACCGCTACCTGAAGGTGGTGAAGCCCTTTGGAGACTCCAGGATGTACAGCATCACCTTCACCAAGATCCTGTCGGCCTGCGTGTGGGTGGTGATGGCCTTCCTGGCGCTGCCCAACCTCATCCTCACCAACGGCTACCCCACCAGGAGGAACATCGACGACTGCCTGAAGCTGAAGTCTCCCCTGGGGGTCAAGTGGCACTCGGCTGTCATCTACATCAACACCTGCATGTTCGTGGTGGTGCTGATAGTGCTGATAGGGTGTTACATTGCCATATCCAGGTACATTTACAAATCCAGCAAGCAGTTCATCAGCTCGTCCAGCCGAAAGCGGAAGCACAACCAGAGCATAAGGGTTGTCGTGGCTGTGTTTTTTACCTGCTTTCTGCCCTATCATTTGTGTCGAATACCCTTTACTTTTAGTCACCTGGACAAAATTTTAGATGACTCTGCACATAAAATTTTGTATTATTGTAAGGAAATGACACTGTTCCTGTCTGCATGCAATGTCTGTCTGGATCCAATCATTTACTTTTTCATGTGCCGATCGTTCTCACGGAGGCTGTTCAGGAAATCCAACATGAGAACCAGGAGCGAGAGCATCAGGTCCCTGCAGAGCGTCAGGAGATCGGAGGTGCGCATCTACCACGAATACACTGATGTCTGAGGGCACCCACAGAGACTCTGCTCACTTGTGAGATTGTTTGTATATCGTGTAAATAAAATGTCTCTTTGAGTATCTGACCATGGGAGCTCATTAAGGAATGTGCAGACATGTTCAGCTTTTCTGTGTCAGCTCACCAACATCCATCTCAAATCCCATCCCCACAGGGGTCAGGCTCACTCCAGGAAGGTCTGGGGCTGTTTTGGTAGGTTGGTTGGTTGGTTGGTTGGTTGGTTGGTTTAAAGGCCAACCTAAGGCTGCCTCAGCTCAGAAAATAACCCAGAGCTGCAGGAGGCTCCAGCCAGGATGGACACACTCTGGCCTCAGAGCAGGATCCAGCAGGAGGGGTCAGCACCCCCAGGGTCCGATGGATGGTGGCAGGTGAACGGGAGGGGAGGGGGTGGCACAGGCCCTGGGGGTCCCTCACTGTGCCTGGCACAGGGTGAGGCTCAGGCTGCCCAAACAGCAGCGTGGCAGCCCCTCACCCAGGATGTGAATCCTCTGAACCCAACAACGTTCACATGGATCGTTTTGTCCTGGACTCATCGGGGACTAATCACACTTGTTTAGATCAAAAGCTGATCAGACAAAAAATAACCAACTTAAAAAAGGCAGGTTGGCAGGAACAGGCAGGTGCCCTGAGCAATCCCTGCTCACAGCCAGCCCTGGGGTGTAGTGCAGCTGCACAGGCAGGAGATGGCAACAGTCCATCAGCCAGTGCCTTACACAGATAAGGACTGTCCTTCAACACAGGAAAAAAGTGTTTGACAAGGAAACCCTGAAAATTAAGCACTCAAATAACAAGAATTAAATTCTGCACGAGAACATCTTTGATGAAGTTTTCTTCTGAAACAAGGATTCTTTCTTCCTTTTTTTTTTTTTTTTTACAATGCTAGTTTAGGTTTAGATTTTGTTTTATGAATAATTAAGAACCTGAAATGTAAGTATGATAATATTTGGATTAATGAAAGTATTATAAAACTACTTACATTTTCCAGGGGAGAACACTTCTGGAAAGGAAGACAGGATATTTTGGATATTTATCCTACTTTAAATAAAAATACTTTAAATGGCTAAAATACCACAGATAAACCCTGTTTCCTAATCAGCTCTGCAGAAAACTGTTCACACACACCCTCAAAGACTAGTTCTGGGACCAAATCTGCCATTTAGTACTCTAAGGGGTCCATGCACATACAAACCCATATTAAGAGAACCATTTTGGGGACTGGGTTTCATAGTTTAAATTCTCGCAAGCACCAAATTGAACGGAATGATAATATTTAGTTCTGTACACAGACATTCCTAACCAAAGACTTTCCTCTTAGGTCTTATATGGTTAAAGTAAATCAAGACCAAGTTCTTCTGGTCTCCCTTTTACAGCTGTAAAGCATCAAGGGTTTATGGTTTGTTGAATTGTGCCTGATAATTCCTGTGTTAAATTCACAGTGACCTTTTCCCAGGTCAGTGGTGGAATTCCCACACAATACCAGCAAAGCCCAAAGAGCCACTCCAGTGGAAAAATCCCTGTGTGTCCCCAGCCAGGGACACTAAGGGCAGGTGAGGAGGTGGAGAACAGGCATGCAGGGTCCAGGATCACCCTGGCACAGCGTGGAGCTGATGGTGCAGCGCAGGGATGGCTCCAAAAACACCACCAGATGGGCACCCACATCCCTCAGGATCTGTGTACCCTCCTGACAGGATGCACACACACCACCTTTCCCACTACACACTTACTTTTTAGCTAAAGGATGGATTTACACAGGATTTCCTCCTAGGAGAGACAGTACTGCTGATTCCTCATAAGAACTTTACACCAAAAAAATCTATTACACAAAGCAACCACACTCGGGTGTTGGGGTCATGCCCTTCAAAGAACAGCCTGAAGAATGGTCCCCCCTTTCCAGGGGACCAAAGGGATAAAGCAATCAGTAGTTTCTGGGAAGTGTGGTCCCAGGAGGGGGGCATCCATATGAAATCTGGGAAGGGAGGACTCGGCCACACGCTCCCAGCACACAGGTCAGCCTGGGCTCTGCAGCCTGACAACTTGTGTGCAGACAACCCTTCACTGTGAAATCACCCCAAAAGCAGTTTACTTTATCTGGACATGGTGTATGTGATAATCCCCCATCACTGGTTTGTGCACACACTCACACACACAACAGCTCTTTGAAGATGCAGTTTGTGAAATATTTTCCCAGGGCTAAAAATGAATTGTGCAACAACATCCCAATCCCCAAATACCAGATAACTATATTTAATTTGTCCAGATTTGACATGGAATTTTGGTCCTTAAAAGTCCATCTTGAAAGAAGAAGGTACAAGGAAGTTTGTAGGGAAAGCCTCGGGCCCCAGCCTACACTGTCATTTCAGAGCCACATCAGGGCAGACACAGATGTGAACTGTGGCTGTGCAGTCCCAGAGTACCATTTTTAACAGGAAACACAGTTTTCTGGCTGGAAGCACAACAGCAGATCTGACATAAGAATGTAAAGAGCAATTCTTGAACAACTAAACAATTTATGGACACTTGGGATTTTTTCATTCAGTAAACTTGGCATTACCATGTTTGTAATTTAAATTTAATTATATTTCACATACACTGATGGAATAGCCCAGGCAGAACTCTCCATGCCAGGGGGTTATTGTGGTAGAAGTGTGATATGAACTCATACTCAGAGCCAGCTCCAGACCTCAACTGGTGTCAGACTTTTGTCACTACATACATTATACCCTCTACTTCTGAAGTTTCTCTAGCAATGACATTTCCTGTGGCTTTCCACCAGTGCAGCTTCACAGGAATCCTAAAAAAGGAAATTAAACCCACCCAAAGTTCTAAAAAAGAGATACAAGTGTGCACCGACCCAGGAAGGGATAGAACAGGCCCAGAAATGTTGGAAGGATGAGAACAAATATAGTAGAGTGAATAGAACAGTGTATAAATCAGCTGAAAATAGAAAGAAGAAAACATAAAGGAGTTATCTGTGCAGTTTTGGGAGCTTGTTTATCTTGTGAGTAAAAGGAAATCAGAAGTTCTCCATTTCCTGAAAAGGTTACAGATGTAGAATATCAGACTCTGAAGTTGCAAATGAGGTAATTAAAACATCATTGCCTTCCAAGAAAGAGACACAGGAGAAATTGAAAAATTATATAGATATTCTTCTAAATCAAAATGAGCAACTAGAAATACTACTGTCTGTGGCTGAAAGACAAGAGGAACAGCTGCAGGAAAGGTTAGGTAAATTACTTGATCAAATCCCACATGAAGCACTCTCCAATCCAGACCAGCACAGCCTCATCCCTCAGCACCCTGCTGCCCCTCATGCCCCCCATTGTGGCAATGGATTTGCCATATGCAGGATGGAAGAGTTCCTGTCAGAGATGGATTAGTGAAGAAAATGAGAGCAGTTCAAATGTTACAGAAACTGAAGTTTTTAAGGTGGTTTAAACAGGTTTTAAAATGGCTTTTACCTTTTTGCAGAGTCACTGATCTTCTTCCCAACATCCCCTGTGCTCCCACACAAGGTGTCCTGGGAAGGTGTCCTGAGATGTTTCCCATTGGCCTTTGTTAACCCCTTTCTATTGGCTGTTGACCCTTCACCTGATGGTTTTTTCTATGTGACCCTGAACTTGTGATTGGTCCCCTTTTGACCCTCCTGAAAGCCTTATAAACCCCTACCCCACAATACCCCATAAGACAGAATGTCTGTGCCAGGAGTGGCAGTGGTGCCATCTGAACAGATACAGGCCTGGTGAGTGAGTTCCAGACAGATCCTTGTAAGGCACCAGAAGGCTGCTCCACAAGGATGCACAGACATCCACTCATCAGCCAAACAAAACTGAGCAGAAAAGCTTTGCTGGCAGGTTTGGCAGGGTAAAAACCCCAACCAGAAGTCCTGCAATACTTTTGTAATTAGCCAGCCTTCTAGGGGGATTATCCTAGTAAAATATTTGTCTTGTTTATCCTGCTTTTCCCAAAGCTTGGCCACCAACCCAATAGGATCTGTGTGATTTCCTGTTCAGCAGGGCTGGAAGCACTGCCAGCTCTGTTAGCAGGTCTAACATCCCAGATAACACCCCCAGGCACAGGTATCACTCACACCTGGCTGTGTCAGAACCTGTCAGCCCCACTCCTGCCAGCAAAGGCTGCAGAGCTGCCACCTCACATGTGAAGAGCCAAATCACCCCCAACCCTTTTGTCACCAGACATGCTCTGACACACTGGCAGTGTTCTCCCTCTCAGGCTCTGGGACAGCAGTCCATAGGCAGGACCATACAAAAGGATTTGTTTCATAGGCCCTGAGCTCAGACAAAGCATTAAAAAGCTTCTCTTACTAAAATAACCAGCAGAAGGGAATTTTGGATTTTGGAGGAAGAAGCAGACTTGTATGACTGAAGGTAAAATGTGTTATCAGTTTGTTCTCAAGACACCAAAAATTACATGGTACAGAGCAGGGTCTTCTGGCAACCCCCCTCACTGCTTGCTTTCTAAACCTTTGGAAACAGCAGCAGTATCTTTAGATCCTTAAACACTCAGTTTGGCTGGCATTTTGGAAAAAACCCATGTTTGTATAACAGAGTGAGCCCACGGTTTGCCCTGGTGGCCAGAGCCATTCCAGCAGGGTGAAGCTGTACACAGAGCTGAGGAGCCCCACCCGCCCCTTAAACTCTTAATCCCCTGCCCTGGACAACTGCTTATTTCTCACTGCAAAAAATTATCTGTGCTGCAATGTTTAATCCATCACAGGATGGCAGCTTAACTGGCAAACACTGCACTGCCCCTTCCTCTGGGCTCCCCACGCTGCTCAGGGTGCACACTTCCCTTCCTCACTGCAGGTAGCACTCTGACTGACACACTTGGGCTTAGTTCAACAATTCTAAAAAAGTTTCAACCAAGAATGCCATTTTAAAACAAAAAGCACAGCCATACCATAGGAAATCCTACAACAACAGAATTTCAAAATATAAAGGATGAAGTATAAACTACTCACATACACACACACAACTTTTGATCAACTCCACTGCCAACAGTCTGTCCAGACCATGCACTGTTGAAATCAGGTGTCCAACTTGAGAGTACATGAAGAGTTTTGTTTCATTTGTATTTGAGTTGTGTTTCAAGTAAAAGGATTATCATCAGAAAAACCAAACTATAACAAAAATTGAAAAATAATATGTCAGATGAAAGCACAGTGTGAGGGAGACAGGCAACATCCCCATCAGGCCAGGTGAGGGATGGCTGTTTACAGCCCTGGACATTTAACATGGAAAGGTGCATTTCAAGCTTCTCCTCCTCTACCTCAATGCATTAACACACACAAAGTTGTGTTCTTCACACACCATTCAAAGCAAACACCATTATCTTTATTTCCTCCTGGGCAATGAAGTTGGTGAGTTACAGAGTTGCTGCAAGCCTGATCACCAGGGTCCCGCGGCCCATCCAGAGACCACACTCCATTTTTTTTTAAAATAGTCTGGGTTCCTCACTCCAAAAACGTTTTGCAAAGCACAGAAAACAATGCTGGACTGTGCCAGAACTAAATACCAACTTCTGACTTTAACCTAAAGAAATTTCCCCTCTAGGAAGAAGGAACATACCCTTCTGCTCAGGGGCAGGCTGTGCCCAGCAGCTGTCCCGAACCTTCATCCTGGGCAGGCAATACCATTACATAAGTAGAGTCAAACAAAAATTGTTCTAAAAACATCTCACAAAATGTCAGTGGGAATTGCTCTGGAAGTCACGGGACCAGGCACAGCAACCAGGACTGACAGGAAGGCGTGTGGAGAAGGAGCGCGCAATTCCCCTGGAGAGTCGGCTCCGGTGTTTGCTGTGCCCCTGGAAAGCCAGCCAGCCTTCCCAGCACAAACCTGAGCCCCTGAAACACCAGCCAGCCTTCCCAGCACAAACCTGAGCCCCTGGAAAGCCAGCCAGCCTTCCCAGTACAAACCTGAGCCTCTGGAAAGCCAGCCAGCCTTCCCAGCACAAACCTGAGCCCCTGAAACACCAGCTAGCCCTCCCAGCACAAACCTGAGCCCTCATAAAGCAACTGCTGGAAATCCACTGCAGCACATGCTGACATCGATGCAAGTTACCCAGTGCAGATGAGTGACATCACATTCTAAAGAAGCCGTAAATATGGCACTGGTGTGGAACAGAGGAACAAAGTCAGCACAATGCAACAGTTTGTTAAACATTCCCACACACCCCCAGCCCCAGCAGGGCTCGCATCCAGCAGCCCCAGGAGTGCTCACCCCCGGCAGTGCTCACTGCCAGAGCTCCAGCACAAAGCCAAGCAGAGGCAGCAGGGATGTGCCCGAGCTGTCC
>NW_020884895.1:11950188-11963211 GCF_003945725.1 Corapipo altera
GCAGAGGCAGCAGGGATGTGCCCGAGCTGTCCCACCACCTGCACGCTGGGCTCAGAGGAGCAGCCAGCCCAGTCACACAGGTTACCAGGGCCACATTTTCTCTGGTTTTTCCTGGGTGGAGAGTGCAGCAGGGGAGGCATAGAAAAGAATATCCAAACCACTACGATCCAAACTGATTCATCTACTTTACAACTTCACAGCCCCATTTCTACGTGGCACAAGAGCAACTCAGGATCTGATCTGAGACCCCGGGAAAGGAACTGGGTATCAGAGATCACTGAGAACCCCTTTTAAGCCAGGTGGAATTTTCTGAGTCAGACTCCCCATTCAAAGCCAGTTTTTCAAACAGGGAATAATAAACAGGCAATCAAACCCCAAAGATGCACCACACATGGATGTCACCCCAGCAGAGGCCAGCCCTGCAGTGACACATTTACCATATTAGACCACAGCAAAGGCCACTTCCATCACGCAGAGGTTGGCAGTCTGACCCAAAGTGTTGGCTGCAGGCTCAAGCCATGATTTTTCTGATGAATCAGCAAAAAAGCATATTCAGCTCTTTGCTAAATTCTCAGACACTTGAAATAATGGGAAGAACTCCTGAATGTTTCAGTTATTTTCTCCAAATTTCACTAAGTCTCTGAACAATGACCTCCTTCAACAGAAGTGCCCATGGGAGGGACAGATTCCATCAAGGTTTGGGGACAATTCTGCTTTGCCAGAAGTTCCTCTTACTCTTTATTTTATACTCCTCTTTCAAACTAAGTTGTCCTGGTCAAACTGCACTTCTCTTCCTCTCCTGCAAGGATTCCATCTGGACACAAATGGAACATTGCTTATTTTAATTTTAGGCTTAGATGAGGAAGCTGTTGGAAAAAGTTTGTTGTAGGTCACACTCTGAAAGCTGACCCTGGTCCCAAAAGGGATATTGAGGCTTCTGCTGCTGCTTCTGGGGAGAGGAAGCACAGAAATGAAAAAAAAAAAAAAAAAAAAAAAACCAGAAAAAAAAATGAAGTTTGGGGTTTTTTTAGAATTAATTACAAACTCTGTCTCAGAGGCTCAAAGGTTTTTAAAGCCAAAGCCTTATCTGACCTATTCCTCTTGTGCTCACTTCAAGAAATGACCATGGGGTGGACAGAAAAAGATGGAAAATTTGGTTGATTGGTGCCTTCTGGGGAAGACCTGAGAAGCCTCGTGCACTGTCCTGCCTGATCCATAAACCAACAACCAAATCCATCACCCCAAAGCCATGAACTGACCACTACAGCTCGAGCTGGGAGTCTCAGAAATGAGAGAGGGGCAAGAGTGCTCACAAAAATGTACAGACAATTTTACCCCTCAAGATATCCCCTTATTGCACTGAGAGAGATTCAATGAAATTGGGGGGGAGGAAGGAACTGGAGGTTCAGGTTGACAGGCCCCAGCCCCGAGGGAAGGATGTTCACACGACATCAACACATCACAGAAGGTACATTCATTTCTCTGTGCCTTTGAGCCCTCCTTGTATATGGATAAACCCTCACAAAAGGAATGCCCATGAGGAATTGTATATTTACTGGAGGGTTTGGGTAACACACTGTCAAGCAGAGCTCAAGCCATGCTCTAGATGTTTATCAGCTCTAAGATACACAATTTACATATTTCATTTATTTTAAAATAAACATTTAAATTTCAATTTCTCTCCCCCAACCTCAGCTCCCTCTCAGAACATACTCCTTTCCCACATTCACAAAGATATTAGCTTTTCTATTACCACACATTTTCACTAATTCTGTGTTTGATTTCAAAGCCTCCCAGTAAACCTATGGGAGGAATAGAAAAGGAGGAAGCCAGGCAGGTGAGTAGGATTAAAAGAAAAGAACAGGACAAAAAAAAAAAAAAAAGCAGCCAAACACCAAAGACCCATCAGGTATCCCCAGAATCCATCTCCCAGTGTGAGCACGCCCTGGGCAGGCACGACGCAAGCCCGTGGCTCCAGTTCAGAGCCCTCCCATGCACGGAGCAGCAGTCCCGGGGCAGGATGCGTCACAGGAAAGGTCGCAGCCAGCCCTGGGAACAGTTTAGGAAAAGCAGACTCCAGCCGTGCAGTTGGGACGCTCGCTGCTGTCTGTGCCAGCTGCACTCGTGTCCCTCCCGGCCGCTGCTCAGCGCCCGTGTCCCGGACCGGCCCCGGGCAGCGGCGGCTCCCGGAGCCCGGCACAGCTGGGCAGGGCAGGGCACGGCCCCCCAGCCCTTCCCCTTCCTGCTCTGAAATCTCCCGCCCGGGCGGGGAGCTCCGATCTGCCCCGAATCCCCCCGGGGCGGGAGCGCCCATCCCCGGCACAGCCTCCGCCGGGAGCGCGCACGGGGCCGGACCGGGACCGGGACCGGGACCCCCTGACATTCCCAGGCTGCAGCTTCCCGGCCGTTTTCCGTGTCAGGGCAGCTGTGAAGGGCTCGTCCTGTCCGTCTGTCCGTGTGTCGCAGCTGAGGAGGAACCACCGGCGCCATCCCGCACTTCTGTCCAGGTGAGACGTCGCCTTCCATCACCTGCTCCCGCCCCCGCCAACGTTCTCAATTAACTGCCACTGAGACTTTATTTTTTACATTGGCAAATAAGGTGAACATCCATACTTTCTGCAATCCATACTTTCTGCAAACCACTAACAACTCAGAGCACAAAGCAGCAGTTGTAACTAACTACAGAAAGCTGTACAGAAACTGCTCCACACCTGTGAGGCTGAGCCAGCACAGATGGAGGACACACAGGCAAGGATTCCTCTTCTCTGTCTTAAGAAAAATATCTTTTCTTAGCAACTACTTTTGTTTTAATTTACGACTGAGGAAATGTAACTGTATAAAACTCATAGTTTAAAACATCAGAAATAGAATTTAAAGTAAAATATTTAAATGACAAATTTTACCATTAAAATAGAATATTAAAGGGAACAATTTCTTTATTTGAAACACATTTTACTACTTTTAAAAATCTAGTTTTGGGACAACAAAATTACTGATTATTAATGTTTGATTGACCTAGTGCCCTGATTTTAGCTAGGGAAGAGTGAATTTTCTCCTGGTAGCTGGTACACAGCCGTGTTTGGGTTTGGGATGAGAACAATCCTGATGTTCTCAGCTGTTGCTGAGCAGGGCTTGCACCAAGTCAAGGACTTTCCTGCTTCTCATGCCCTGCCAGCACAGAGGGGCATAAGGAGCTGGGGTGGGCACTGCCAGGACAGCTCACCCACTACTTGTTCTTCTTGGGGTTTATTTATCTCTCTTAGTTATTATTTTCTTTTCATTGCAATCTTTTTGTCATTATATTTCAGTTCTTAAACTGTTCTTATCTGATCCTAACATTTCCCCTCGTATCCACCACTCTGACATGGTAATTTGGAGATAGGATGGATCTCCGTGGGGAAATTTTGAGGCTTAATTAAAAAAAAAAATTTAAGCTAGATCTGAAAATGATACTACATGCAAAGAGCTCAAAGCATTGTCTGAGTTTCCATGTGGGTATCAGGGTTTGCACAGAGACTTCACAGGGTAACCTTTTAATGCTAAAAGCTTATGGGGTCAGAATAATGCAGACCCTCGTCTAAAAATCAGAAACAAAAAGGGAATGAAAATTTAGCTTATCAGAAAAATGAAGCTGTTGAATTTCAGATTTCAAGAGAGCACAGGGACTGCTAGAGAGTAAGGAGAAATGAAACAATTACTGGTGGGTTTTGCAAGACAGAAATACAATTCTGCCCTTGAGGTGTCCAGATGCTGTGGCCAAAGGAGCCCACGCTGCCCTTGAGAGCTTTAACAGGAAATACACCCCCTTATCTGCACTGCTCTGTGCACCTGTACACACTGCTCCCTGCGCCTGTACACACTGCTCCACGTACCTGCTGATCTGCACTGCTCCTTGTACCTGTACACACTGCTCTGTGCACTTGTACACACTGCTCCGTGCGCCTGTACACACTGTTCTGTGCACCTGTACACACTGTTCTGTGCACCTGTACACACTGCTCCTTGTACCTGTACACACTGCTCCCTGTACCTGTACACACTGCTCTGCTCTGTGCACCTGTACACACTGCTCCCTGCACCTGCTGATCTGCACTGCTTCTTGTACCTGTATACACTGCTCTGTGCACCTGTACACACTGCTCCCTGCACCTGTACACACTGCTCCCTGTACCTGTACACACTGCTCTGCCCTGTGCACCTGTACACACTACTCTGTGCACCTGTACACACTGCTCTGTGCACCTGTACACACTGCTCCCTGTGCCTGTACACACTGCTCTGTACACCTGTACACACTGCTCTGTGCACCTGTACACACTGCCCTGCTCTGTGCACCTGTACACACTGCTCTGTGCACCTGTACACACTGCTCTGCTCTGTGCACCTGCTGGCTCTCCTGCCATGTCCTTCAGAGCATGTGCCAGGAGAACATCCCCTCTGATCCAGCCAATGCAATACCTGTGGTCACCAATTGCTGCCTCCTCACTACAGCATCCTGGATTTTGCCTTTTTGGATTCAAAGTGATTTGTTAATGTGTGTAGAGTTGTTCACACTTCTGCTCTTCCCCTTACTAACTGCAGCTGCAGACAGGACACACCCACAGTGTCACCAGGCTCTCACAGGGCCACAGCCACAGTGACATTCCCAGGACACACATCCATTCTCAGCTGCTGTCAGAGGGGACACTGTCCTCACCAGCACCCCGAGGAGCAGCTGAGGAGAGACACGGCTCGCTCGGCCCTCTGTCCTTACACACCAGCCCCGAGGGGTCTGGAAGGCACAGCAGTGAGGAACTGAGACACTGCAGAGGTTACACTGCACTGACTGACCCCCCTCCCCAGAGCCACGCAGAAAGGGGGCACCAGCACCATGTCTGGTGCCAGTGCAGTTACTCCCTAACTGCTTCCTGCAGTGGGAACTCGACTTTATTTCTTCATCCTAATTCATCCTTTGTCATCCTAATTCCACTCTTCATCTCATTTCCCTCCACTACATTCTGTGACAAACAAGAACAACTACCACCCAACACACCATTTTCAGGCACTAAAATAACCCACAGTGTATTTTGCATACCTTTATTCTCTTAAGTACTAAAACCCAGACATTGCCCCATGACAAATGACATAATAAGAGCAGTAAATAACAAAATGTTTGTCTCTTGGCAAACTTGCATCACGTTAAATCTACCAACATATCTCCACAAGCACTGCCTTCCAGAGATGAGCAATTCCAGCCAGGGACCCTGAGTGGCTCCACCTGGCACCCACCCCACAGGCTGCCAGGCAGGGCTCCTCTGTGGGGATGCAGAGAAGGGTCAGAGCAGCCCTGAGCAAGCACAGACTGAGAAGTGTCCCAGTGCCTGGGGGAGAGGGTTCCCCTCAGCCAGCCCCAGACACCCAGCCAGGCACGTGGGAGCGTGGACAGCACCCACAGCTCAGCACAGCTCCCTGGCCCTGCCTGTGCTCCTGAGCCTTGCCCCTTCTGAGACCCCCAGGGAGACCCACAGCAGCTTTCTCACTGGATTGCACCAGCATGGCCAGCACTGCAAGTCTGCCCAGTACCGACATTCCCACCACATTAGAGAGAAAATCTTAAACCAAGGTTCTTCTTTTAGCACACTCAGCACAATTTGCAATAGCTGCGGTGTATGTCGTGCTTCCTCCATCTCTAGCTTCCTCCTAACATCAGAGGTACCATCAGGCACGATCATCTGCCCTGATTAACTCCATTTCGCAGTTCAAAAAAGATTTCTGGTGACATTCACCACTGTCACCAGTTCCTGACCCAGTAATTGCATTGCTTATTTATTTATCAAGCAGCTGCATTCATTTCCAAAAATAGCTCAGATGTGCACTTGGTACTACAGAATCTTTGGTAAATTCAGGGAAAATAAAAGAAACATGACTTGTAAAGATTATTCTTACATTCAGTAAATCAGCCATGAACTTTGAAAATTGACAGCCAAGTTCAAGAATTGCCTTAATGCTACTGGGGACAGTCAGGGGACAGTGCAAGAGTCTGACCTCAGAGGGGACTGAGCACTTCTAATGGTTTATGCTACTTCCCTTTTTGTGTGTTTTGCCAAGACAACACCATTTGCAAGCTAAGGAAGTTCAAAGCTTTTCTATATTTTACCAAATCAATCTTGTTCATCCAGTGAATCAAGTTTGCTGGTTCGCACAACGAGTTGACATCATTTACACAAATCAATACACTTCATGCTGGCCCAGGCGTTCTGGGCCCAGAACTGCTGCTCGAGTACAAAAGGCCGTTTGTGACACCCATCCCAAGAGCTGGCACTAACGTGTGCCCTCTGCCTCACACCAGCAGCAGCCACAGGAGCCACCCTGTGGGCTAACGGGGACAGGCCAGTGATGGGAGAGTGCTCCCTGCCCCCCTGAACCACTCACAGCAGCAGGACAAGGCCTTCCAGAAAGAGCCAAGTGCGTGAGGAGGTGACAAAGAGAGCAGGTAACACTGCTCATGAACGTAACTATTGCAATGCACAGCAGGGGCCACAGGGGCCTCCAGCCTTACCCATGCAGTGAGGGCTGAGGTTGGGTATGACCTCAGCCTCATGAGCTCCATGGCTCTGCCCTCAACAGCTCCCACGTCCTGACAGGTCTGAAGCCTGGCTGAGTGCTGATTCTGAGGTGATCTAAGCAAGTGTTGCACTGCAGGAGCCCCTCAGCACCGTGGGTCACACTGTCCAATAAAAGACTGTGTCACAATAAAAGACTTTCTTCCTGTCTCTCCCACAGGACTCACAGCAAGAGCAGAGGCCCCGTGCCCAAGAATGGACAGTGCTCTAGACCCTTAGCAAAGCTCCACAGCAGGCAAGGCAGAAAAGGTAAGGACTTGCAATGATACGGAAAGATGTGCAGAGTCTGGCTGGGACTGTGGCTCCCTCTCAACAACACACAGTTGCTAAATGTGCTGGTACCAAATGTAAAATTTGCCTGGGGTGTCCTCCATGCTGCACAGACACAACAGACTTTACAAAGACTTAATATCCACATCTCTAATGACACAGTTCTGAAATAATCTCAGCACAAAACATACTTAACGAACTTCCTAAGCCATTTAATATCTGCTTCCAAATCCAAGCACAGAAAGACCCACCTGTGGGTTCTTCACTTTAGAAAACCCCACAGAGCAGGAACAAGTTCTAAACACACCACATGCAGAGAGAGGATCCTGCTGAGACAGTCTGGCAAGAGGAAATGAACAGGGACACAGCAGAAAGAATAGTTTTTAAACACAGTGTATTACTATTTAAATAAAAAATGCCATTTGCTATTGGTGCCTTTTCAGGAGGTCCTTCTAATTTCAGCAGTATCACCCCAAATTGGACTCATGCCCAGGAAAGAGGCACCCCAGGTCTGGAAGGCAATGGGTTAAGTCAAATAGAGAAGCAAATGGATTCTCTGTTCAGAGCAGCAGCATGCCCTTGAACATCACCAGACAGTGAGTGAAATGGCACCACTTGGAAAAATACTCTGCCCCACTGCTGGGAGCTGTGGTGTGGGAACATGGTCATTTCTGGGAGGCAGGCCACGTTTATTTGGAAGCAAGAGTAGAAAACTTACAGTAATTAACAGAAAGCTCAGCATCACTCTGTCCTACTGAGATACTGTTTCTCTGCTTCTAGGAACGAAGGCACTGTAGGATGTTCAACACCAGCACAAACTCCTCGGGACACAACTGCAGCCCCCGCACAGCAGTGACCACGACAGTCATCCCACTGCTCTACTCCTTCATCTTCCTCACGGGGCTCTCGCTGAACGCCCTGGCAGCCTGGCTCTTCCTGCACGTTTCCAGCACAAAGAGTTTTATTGTCTATCTCAAAAACATCGCCGTGGCCGATCTCCTCATGAGCCTGACGTTTCCTTTCAAAATCCTGGCTGATTCAGAGATTGCACCTCCGGAGCTCAACCTGTTTGTGTGCAGATACTCTGCAGTCGTGTTCTACATGAACATGTACATCGGGATCACCTTTTTCGGCCTCATAGGGTTTGACAGATACTACAAAATTGTAAAACCTTTGTTCACCTCCTTTGTTCACACAGTGAACTACAGCAAGGTGGTCTCTATAATCATATGGCTGTCGTTAATGCTTATATCATTTCCAAATATGATTTTAACTAATGAAATCACTAAAGACAATTATTCCAGAAAATGTATAGGTCTTAAAAGTGAGCTTGGCAGACAGTGGCACACAGCGACAACTTATATTTGCACAGGGATTTTCTGGGTTGTTTTTATTCTGCTAATCATATTTTACACTGCTATATCCAAAAAAATATACAACTCTTACAAAAAATTCCGAAGGAGCTCAGACACGGCCAAGAGAAAAACCAGCCGGAATATATTCAGCATCATGTTTGTGTTTGTCATTTGCTTTGTTCCCTACCACCTCTGCAGGACCCCATACACCCTGAGCCAGACCAGCTCCCAGTTCACCTGCCAGTCCCAAAAATCACTGTACTATGCCAAGGAGTTCACTCTGATGCTCTCTGCTGCGAACATCTGCCTTGACCCCATTATTTATTTCTTCCTCTGCCTCCCCTTTAAAGAAAAGCTGTATCAAAAACTGCATCTCAAGCTGAAAGCTTCGAGTGAGGTTGAAATTTCTAAATCCAGAAGATCAAATACACTTCGGGAAAGTATAAACATCTTGTAGTTTCAGGTCTGTACAATTGTGCACGTTTCAGGAAGTCATTCACGAATGCAAATGTCCCAAAGAAACACAACAGATGAGAACCAACAACAAACAAAAGAGGTTTCAACACAAAACACCAAGTGCTCTTTCTCTGCACATAACCATTATTGTATGTGCCAATGTATTCACAATGTGCTGTTTCACTGACGCTGTGATTGCCCTAAGATGTGACACAACCCATCTGGATCTTCAAAACAGAGAGAGGAGTACCTGGAATGGCATGTTCTAGAGCTCCAGGCCATAGGTCTCTGAAAGGATCATCCAAAAGACCCAAAACCAAACCAATTTTCTGCTGTTTCTCACAAAGCCAGGCACGACACACGACAGCCACCAAAGCAGCCTGACAGCCCTGGGAACACCCAACAGCTCCCCCTCGAGCAGGCAGAGCCCTCAGAGGCAGCACGAGGATGGTCAGCATGAGTCTCTCAGACTTGGCCTCCACCAGCCCAACCAAGGGGACCCAGACTGTGCTGGGAATCTCACTCGTGTGTCTCCTGGGTCACAGAGCAAAGGGTTGGTGGCAATGTACAGCTTAAGGAAGGATTCTATGCCAACAACTGGGGGGAGAGGGGGAAAGACAACAAATAAAAAAATAAATTTAAAAAGAAAATCAAAAAACCACACAGCAAATCCTCACAGATACATACAAAGCCTGAAATATCTTTGGTTATATATATATACATATAAACATATAGAAGTTTTCTTAAGGGACATATTCTATAAAATTAAGAACTAAACATAACTATTTGTCACCCTTGGGCAAAAAGTGTCAGAATATTTCTATAAGATGTGATGTTCAATCTAAGCAAGGGTTTCAAGAGGATCCTTCTATAAAGCAAAGAGCACAGTTACACTGCACGGTCTTCCTCAGGACTTCTCTGAACTAACATGAACACAAACACCTCCACACCAACCTGCAGAAACTCTGCTGGTGCAGGAACAAGCAAGAACATCACAGAGCCATCTGTGAACACACAGGTACAGCTGTCTAGGAACTCCAGGTGCATTTAAATCCAGAAAGAATGGTTTGTTGGTTTTCCCATGCTTCTGACACAGTGATAAAGCATTTCTGTCTGTACCAAGGTAACAGCTGAAAGCCACCAATCTGCTCTGTACAAATATAATATCTTTTATAATTGTATTTTTCAGTGCAGCTGGGTTTTTTTAATTGATTTTATCACTGTACAGGGAAAACCCACCAGGGCATAAAGTCTCTACTAAAGCTTTCGGGCAGCAGTTCTGGAGGCTGAATGCTTTCATTTTTCTTAACAAAGAAACTCCAGGAAGAGAAATAACACATGCTTCACCCTTCTGTCACTGTGTTTCATTTTAGTCCCAACAGATAAGAGTGAAAAATTTTCAAACATCTGGTCCTTGCACCTTCTCCAAGACCGGGGGTAACTTCTCTTGGTCTGAGACCACTGGTCTGCAGCAGCAGAATTCCACCATCCCACAGGATTGTATTCCAGCTAAAGGTCTGGACACCTCTGCTGGATTCACACACACCTTTGTGAAGCAAATCCACCTCCACGTGTTTCTCACTTGCCTGGAGAGCAGTCCCAGCTGGACCCCAGGGAGGACCAGCACCCAGGGATCCCTGGATCCCAGCACCCCAGCCTGGGTGTTCACTGGACTGCAGGGGCTGGGGGTCCCCAGCCCAAACCTGCCCACAGAGACTACAGGACAAGGCTGTGTTCTGGTTGTGTTTGTTAAGAAAATACATAAAATATTATTTACGTGGTTCTTTCAGAGCTCCCCAACTCCATTAAACAGATTCTGGAGGCTCTGCCTTCTAAGCAAGGGCGCCAACCTGCTGGGGAAGGGAATCTGGTGCTTTGTGGAAGATCTTTCAACATTTATGGCAAAAACATTCAGTTCCCTGCGTGGCAGGGCTTGGTATTTGCCTATGTAAATCTACATAGTTGTGGCTGCGAAAGATCACTGGCATAGGCAGATAAAAACTCTTCCCCAATATATATTTGAATGATTTTTTAATTGCTTTGCAAGCTTTGAAAACATTATTTATGTTGCTTCCTCACCCCAGCAGATCACTGATATTAGAACAACAAGAATCTACATGCAGGCACTGGGGAAAGGGTTCTGATCAACACCCTTGTTCAAAGGAATGCTACATATAATTCACTTTGAAAAACTCCTCCTCCAAGAGCTTCACTAGTCAAGAAACACTCCTGTGCCCCTGCTCCTGCTACAAACCCACCCTGTGAGTGACAAGTCCCAAATGACACCAGTGTCAAACCAAGCCCCTGCTCCATCTCCCCAACCTTGCTCCTCACTTCGCTGGATGAACTGAAGCCAATTTTTTTTAGCACTGGGTAAATTAATCCTTTCACATCTTTCCCAGCACATCATGCCTCAGACACCCCAAGCCAGCTCCTCACACACCCAAGTAACTCATATTCACATGTCTGTTCTCCTCCTAAAACACCTCTGCAGAAAGGGCAGACCGTTTCACACTAAAGGTTTACCCAACTATCACATACTTTGTCTGTTTAGACCTGGAAGTTTCCTGAGTTGTAAACTGACTACTGAAAAGGGGAGAACAACAAAGATACAGAGACAGAAACAACTGACAGTGCTGCAGTTTGGGTTTAAAAAAAAACCCCAAAAGTATGGCAAGATCAGCTTTGCATAAGCAGAACACCCTAAAATGAGCCCATGTTTGCTCACAACTGGACAGGGGATCATGCCGGATCACGACGCTTTGCAAACATTTTGACAAATATGGTCTGAACTTTCAGCTTATGACTAAACATAAAACCAAATATTCTTCATCTGTTCCTTCCCAAAGCTCTGGTACAGGGTTTGTAAATTCCTGTGGATTCTCAACTACAACCAAGTACCACCAGTTAGAGTTTCAGTATCGCAATCAGTCCCTCACCCCCGGCATGGTGTCAGACCTTTTCCCATGGCGTACCAAAAAAAATAAAAATATTTCCCCTACTTCCCTAATGTGTCATTTTTATTTTTAATGGTGCTTGGTAAATGTCCAAAGGTTTAGAATATTAATTGAGATCAGCAGAATCCCGACATACCTTAAAATCCACAAATTAGAGTGGAACTCTAAAGCAAACACTCGCGAGATTCCCAAAACCTGGAATTTCATGCAGGTATATCACAATGAGCAAGGACCAACTACATTGCAAAATCCTGATTCCAGACAGATTTTAAATGTAAAATATATGGGGGAGGAGGGGCAGGGTGCAACAGGGTTTCAGATTTATAAAAACAAAAGCAAAGAAACAGCCACTGATGTCACACACTCACAGCCCCAGGTCAGGGATCTGGGACTGAGCAGATGAACTTTTGGGAACCACACAAGAAAGTCCACACACTGAGGTTGACCTAACCACACATCTCAGGACCCTTACATATTGAACACATGATAAACATTTAAACCTTCAGGCCTGAAAGCAGCAGGACACACTGCACAGGGCAATACCAGGGGGTCAGCCAGGCCACAGCTCCGGCCTCCATCCCGGACAGCTCCTGTCCCTGGCACCAACAGGTCAAACACCTCTGACCATCTGTCCTCCACAAAAGCTTAATGGGAATCATACAAATCTGCGAGACTGGCCCAGCACCACGCCTGACCCGGCTGTTCCCCAGCCCATTCCCCACCCATCAGTCCCCGTGGGCAGCAGGGTGGGTGTCGGGGCACAGCCCTCGCCTGCCCCTCCCCAGGAACAGGAAAGAGGGGGCCCTGGGCTGTTCCGTGGGCACTTACGTCTTTCTGTCCCACTCTTTCGGTAACTTCCACGTGATTGAGCCATTTGAACTCTGGGTTTAACTGCGTCAGTCGCCTCATTTAAAAACCACAGCCACGTTTTCAGATCCCCACAGAGGCAGCCGGAGGAGAAGGTCACACACCATCGGGCTGGAGGAGAAGGTCACACACCATCGGGCTGGAGGAGAAGGTCACACACCATCGGGCTGGGGGAGCAGTCGCTGCGACACCTCAGACCTTTGCAGACCGATGCCCAGGAGAGCCCAGGCCACAGGGACAGGTACGTGGGTTCAGTCTCTGTTTCAGCCTGTTTCGATGCCCATGGATGTACAGTCAGAGACCCGGCTGTGCCAAACGCACGGGGTCGGGTCGGGCTCAGCAAACCAGCCTGGCTGTCGGTGCCAGTGTCCCCGGGCAGAGCCACGCTGTGCCCGCAGGGGCTCCGGCCCAGCAGCCCCTCAGGGCTCGGTTTGCCGGGGGCTCCAGCCCAGCAACCCCTCAGGGCTCGGTTTGCCGGGGGCTCCAGCCCAGCAGCCCCTCAGGGCTCAGTTTGCC
>NW_020884895.1:11963221-11965572 GCF_003945725.1 Corapipo altera
GTTTGCCGGGGGCTCCAGCCCAGCAGCCCCTCAGGGCTCAGTTTGCCGGGGGCTCCTCGCCCCGCACAGGACGGGACGATCCGGGCAGCACCGAGGGCAGGGCAGGAACTCCAGCGCCCGGGGAGCAGCGAGCCCAGCACCGCCTGCCCTCACCTCACCACACACACCACGCTCCATTCCACCCAGAGACCTGTGCTCAGCACAACAGAGGCCTGCAGAAAGCCAACTGCAAGGAGTGAACTGCTTCCTCCCCCTTTTAAACCACTGCAGTATCTGCAATCATTTTGCTTTACAAATTATGCACATCTGGATACATATTTTACAGCAGAAATTATACATGCAGTTGCAGTAGTTCTCTTATATCATGTATTAAAATTAGAAACAATATAAAGAAATAGAAGTGTTGCATTCTGATGCTACTCAAGACATAAATGTATTGGGTTTCATTCTAAGAAATTCAAAGGAACAGCTTTTCCCACAGCCATTCTATGCAGCAGCCTGCAGTGTAGCAAACAAACAAGCCCCTCAGTCATGGAGTCATATATTTAGTTGAAATAGGACCAATATTTTTTACTCTTCTTCCCTTTAATTTCTAGTGAAGCCTACAAAGGTAGTGAGCAACATTACTTATCTGCTTCTTTCAAAATGTGCTTTTCCTAAAAGTTTCATAAAAACATACGATTAATTTGTTCAAGTGGGAAGAGAGAGCAGTGTGCAAACCTCAGGACTGATCAGAACCATTTGCTCACCCATTAGACATATGCACATATTGGTCTGCCAGTGCATTCACTCAGAACTCCCAGCACATTTTTATAGAACAAGGCTGGTACAAAGATTACTTTTTTATAGGCATAGTTTCAATCCTTAAAAAAAAAGAAAGTTATGAAGTTTTAGCATTATTAACTAGATGCTTAAATAGATTCAAACCTTTTTCTCTGGCACCTTGGCTGAGGGAGGGTGTCGAACCAAGCCCTCCCAGAAAGGCTGCTCTAGTGGAAAAGCTGCTCAGAAGGCTCAGGAACAAATCCTAATATATTCCTAAGTCTTCCAACATGAGAACAAAGCCCTCCTGAGTATCTGGGAAGCAGCACGAAGAGCGAGAAAAATATTTCTTCCTAATTGCATTTTTTCTTGAAATTAATCAAACAAAATTCTAAGAGAATAATTGCTGTCTCTTAGGAAAGGCAGATGTCAATGATGTCCTCTTGGTTCTTTTTGTAGGTCCTTGATACCTCAAGTCAGCAAAGCCAACTCACACAGGAGTTTACAATGTCAAGCAACATTTCAGAATGCCATATCTATGAAGAAATGGAACCTTTTACCTATTTTTACTACTTGATTTTTCTTATGGGAATTATTGGAAGCTTTTTCGCACTGTGGGCATTCACACAGAAGCATCAGAAACACAAGCCTATGAGCATCTACTTAATCAACCTCCTCACTGCAGATTTCTTGTTAACTTTGACTTTGCCAATGAAGATTATTGTTGACCTAGGAATTGCGTCCTGGAATCTGAGAATATTCCACTGCCAGGTTACAGCCTGTTTCATCTATCTGAACATGTATTTGTCAATCATATTTTTGGGATTTGTGAGCATGGATCGCTGCCTGCAGTTGATGCACAGCTCTAAGATCTACCGCATCCAGGAGCCGGGCTTTGCCAAGACGCTGTCGGTGGTCGTGTGGCTCATGGTTCTCCTCATAACTGTGCCTAACATGGCTATTCCCATACAACACATCGAGGAAAGACCCGGCGCGGGATGCATCGACTTCAAAACCAAGTTTGGGAGAGACTGGCACGTGTTCACTAATTTCATATGCACGGCGATATTCCTGAATTTCTCAGCCGTGATCCTGATTTCCAATTTCCTCGTCGTCAGACAACTCCACCGCCACAAGTACAGCGAGAGCTACGGCAGCGTGAGGAAGGCGCTGACCCACATCCTGCTGGTGACGGCCGGGTACCTGCTCTGCTTCGTGCCCTACCACGCCGTGCGCATCCCCTACACGCTGAGCCAGAGGGACACCACGGCCAGCTGCCCCCTCAGACGGGCCCTCTTCAAAGCCAAGGAGTCTACCCTGCTGTTTGCAGTCTCAAACCTCTGCTTTGACCCCATTCTCTATTACCACCTTTCCAAATCCTTCCGGCTGAAGTTCACAGAGGCGTTTGCAGCCCCCAAGCAGACAAAGGCGCTCACAGACGTGGAGCTGCAGCACAGCAGTGAACAGCAGATACCCAGCCCCAGCTCTCAAACACGGGGACAGAGTGATCCCACCAGCAGCAGTGAACAGCAGGTACATGGCCCTGACTCTCAAACACGGGGACAGAGTGAGCCCACCAGCAGCAGTGA
>NW_020884895.1:11965582-11967214 GCF_003945725.1 Corapipo altera
CCTGACTCTCAAACACGGGGACAGAGTGAGCCCACCAGCAGCAGTGACAGCTGTTGGGTGACTGTGTGTGCAGACACTGCAGGTGACAATGCTCCTGATGATTCGTAAGCCCGAGCAGAAGGAAAATACTTGATCAATAAATGCCCATGGCTGTGTTCTCACACAGGGGGTCTGAGCTCACAGAGCCTTCAGCAATGCCTTCCACTCTGCTCAGTGAGCAGTGGTGACCCACCAGGGATCAGCAACGTGTAACAATACGTGTTCAGACTCAAACATACTTTAGAATTATTTATGGCAAACACCTGAACTCACCTTTTCTAAGTTAAATATTGTGTATTTACTATATTAAATGACTTGGTGCAATCAAGTGAAGAAATTACTGAACGGAAGTTCTTCAGCTGCAAAGTTGTTTTCACACACATGATTAACCCAAAAGCATTTCAGAGGGCATTATTTACTCCAGACAGGGATTTTAAACTGCACTGATTAAAAATTATTGTATCTGCCTATATCATACCTGCAGTTTTTATACATAAATTTCTTGTTCTTACCAAGTTCCATTGCCTCTCCTTGCTGCTGCTTCAATGAATAGGAAAAAACCTAACATGTTATTATAGAAAATTCAAGCAAGTTTTAAAACAAAGATAGAGTATAAGTATCCAGCTTGTTCTCTTTACTTGTTTTCTGTTCATAAAAATTTATAAAACAGCAGCTAAGTTTATTAATATTCTGATATATATTTCCTTCCAAAACTTATGCATATGCACAATAATCAATAATCAAAATTTAAAAATCAATTTGCACTGGAAAAATCCAGCTACTTAGATTAGCTCCATCTGCAAATCAAAACTATTTCAGAAACAAAACCAAGTTATCTTTTTTCTAATCCTTGAGCAAAAAAAAGCATGATTCATATTTTGCTCAAAGTAAGCATTCAAAATGGTTCATTCAGTACTTTCATAACAATTCTCCTGCAATAAATCACAACTCAAACTTTGCAGGCTAAGAAATTTAAAGGAAAGAAAACTGGAATTATCACATGATACTCTCACATGAAGCTTCATGGACTGAAAGGACTTGATATTGTTAAAAAGTTGTCATTGTTTAAATATAATAATAACTCTTAAGTATGTACAGTCCAGTTTGAGGCCTGTTCAGTGTCTGGGGCCTTTTTCCAGCACAGGGGAAAACATGAGAACCCATCTGCATGAGGGCTGGGATCTAGAGTGTTACTCATGGGGCTTCCTCCAGTTCTCATGAGCCCACAGACAAGCACAGCAGCCAAAAATCCACGCTGGAAGCAGCACCGAGTGGGCAGGAAGAAGAGACACCTCCTGTCACACAGTTCAGAGCTACTTCTTTCAGATATTTTGGTGTTCATCCATCTGCCCAACTCCAGCACAAAACATTCTATTTAGCAAGCTTTTGTTAGAGCCTGGGTCATGGTGGGCTACTGTGGTGCCTGTCCCTGAACCCCAGTGACCACCACACTTCCCCCCCTGGAAATGCTCTGCTGTCCCATCAGGCAGCACCACGACACACACGAGCACAGGTCGCTCACAGGGGCACGGGGAAGTGTGTGGCACTGGTCACTCACCAGGGGCACGGGGAAGGTCTCTGGTCACTCACCAG
>NW_020884895.1:11967224-11977295 GCF_003945725.1 Corapipo altera
AAGGTCACTGGTCACTCACCAGGGGGATGGGGAAGTGTGTGGCGTACTGCAGGTGCCGAAGGAGGTCATAGTTGGATGGCACAATCCGCTCTCTCAGCCTCTCCCTCTTGGCTGACTTCTCGCTCAGGACTGAGATCCTTCGCTCCAAGGAAGGGGTCACACTCTCACGAGACTCCCCAGGCGTCGGAGAAGAGATCTGAGACATGTAAAGCAAAGGTGTAAGGTAAGTGTAACCTCCAGCTTCTGAAATCCAGCAGCTGCAGACAAAGACAGGATTTGCTCTTGCTTGCAGCTACTTGTCAAATATCTGAGGTTTTTCAAAGGCAGACAAAGCAAGGCAATTGCATTCAAGCCTGAGATTTAAGATAAATGTACACATTATATCCCTGTGCACATCTCCGTGGTTATTAGACAAGTTTTAACCTAGAGATACTCAGTCAGGGAAAAAGCATTCTGATCTGGAGCAATCTGCACACTCCTCATGTTGCTGTGACACAGAAACCACAATGAGCTGTTCCAGTAACTGAGGGAAAATAATGGGACGGGGGAAGTGGGAGGTGACAAGAGACACTGTAGGCAGGCATGGACATGCTTGAAACCACCAACATGACAATTATCAGGCAGAAACGGGGTCCCAATATCCTGCAAGTGATAAGTCCAGGCAGTCCATGCAAAACAAGGGGAAATGCAAAGGAAGAAACGGGAGATTCGAGAGTCATGCAGAACAGAAAGGAAAATGAGGGGGAAACAGATTTGAAAACAGAGCCAAAACATAGAACCATCCTTTGAGAAGCAGATGGCATCAGTGAGGATCCTTGATGTCAAACAAGTGGGGAGCTCTGCACATTTCTTCATCCTCACTGTAACACACAGTGCTCAGCACACTGGGGATGGGGCAGGGGGAGAGCAGGGGTGTCTGTGCCTGCAGGAGGACGAGCAGGGCAGCACAGGGCAGCAGCAGCAGCAGCACAGGGCAGCAGCAGCAGCAGCACAGGGCAGCAGCAGCAGCACACTGTCACACAGCAGAATGCAGAGAACAGAGGCGAGGCACTGACAGACACAGAGATGATGCCAAAGGCCATCAGCTGCCGAGGGAAGGAGCAGGGTGGTGCTGGGGCATGGAGGGATGTTCAGTGGCAACACAACAGCAGCCACAGGCAGCAAAGGCATGGCAGGCATGCAGAAAATCAAAGGCAAACCTACTGGAAATTCTGAACCGAAATCTGCCTTAAAGTCACTCTTTTCTACATCATCAAAAATACCAGTGGTTCCGGAGTCAATGCCCATATGTTCCACAATACCATGATCCTAATAATTGCCAGGGAGAAAAACAAGTATAAGTCACAGCAAACTCAAGCACTGTGCCTCTTTAAGAATTGTGTCTTTCAGTTTGTCCCAAGTTATTCAGATCACCAGACAGTGATCTGAATAGTTCAATACATCTACACCAAATCAGCAATATTTACAGTTACACACAGCAATGAAGTTAAGGGATCCTTTTCAGCTTTCTCAAAGAGGAAGAGACAAGGAGACACAGAGACCCCCAGTATCTCACACCTGAAACACTAATGCTTCGCTGAGAACTCACATTTAATGAAACAGAATAACAAACATGGGAACAGCACAAAGCATTACCTCCAGTTTCACATCATGATGCTTTGAATAATGTTCATCTACAGCTCCCCCATTAGGGGAGCATGGTCTGGGAGCTGCAGTGATGGACAAATCCCCACGAGATATTAAAGTGCACATGTAGGCATCGTGGGAGAAAACATCATGCCGAGTGAATTCCGAGAAAAGCAGCACCAAATTCACAAACTCTGTCTTCTCATGGTCACTGCTTGGGTCAGCTACACAAACAAGAAAAAAAAACAGAAGTTAAACTGTAGTTTCAGCTTATAAGTATTTGGGTTTGAACTGTTCAAACAGCTGGCCTTTCCTCCCAAGTGCTGTCTTACCTACAGTACTTTTGCATTTATAGAGAAAATCCTATAAAATATTTACAGAGAACTCGGGATCTGCATGCCAGGCCTCCAAGATATAAAGGCAATATTTTCATTAAAGTTTGACAGTGTAGTGTAGTTTATCTATTAGAGATGCTCATGCACATCAGGAAAACAATAATTAAAATAAATGCATGTTATTTTGTCAGGACCAAGCAAAGCCTAGAGAAGTACAACATATAAAATGTTGTTACTAAGTTTTCATTTGTCACAGCTCTATTTAATTTGACTTGTTCTTTATCACAGAAAGGTTTGCAGCAGTGTGGTTAACAGAAAATAACTTTATATCATGCCAAATCTATTGGGCAGCAAAAGAACTACCAAACCTGAATTATCACCATTTATTTAAAAGCAAATTAAGCTCTAGAGTTCAAATTAGCCCAACACTGTGTTCATCCATCCTCACTGGGCTGCAGCACAGCAGCCATCAGTCTGCCCAGGAGCAGTGGGGTCTGACCCCCCCCTGCAGCCCCAGGTCCTGCTCCCCCCAACACCCCTCAGGAACGAGGTGTGGGGCTGGTGGAGCATCCCAAAACACACACCTGAGCCCAGGTGAGCTGCTCTCCTCAAAACACAGCCAGTATGAGCTTTTCATTGTTGGAGACTCGGGAGCTCAACCACTGCAGAACCAACACAACAACACAGAACTTGTCCAGTGCTCCAAAACACCAAAGGACATTTCAAACACAGGAAACATCCCCAGCTCCTTCCCCTGCCTTTCAGAGCTCCCTGGGCCAAGCAGAACAATACCACATCTGAAGGAAGCACAGCAGAAACACAAGGCTTAGTAACACAAATAGTTGGATGGTTTATTAAAACCAGGGTCATCACTGGCACGAAAGCAGAGTACTGCCAAAATCTCTGAGTCTGAAACACATTTTAAGAAATTTCTCCTTTTTTGGACATTGAGAGTTTTCAGCACTGTGTTTCAAACCTCTTAAAATCTGTTTTACTTTAAGGGCATCAGGAAAAAAAGATGCCCTAACCAGCAGTACTGGAGGTGCCAGAAACACAAGCTATGCTATCAGTTTTATCAGACCAAGACATGTCATAGAGCAGCCCCCAATGAACAAAGATCCTTTTTTCAATCCACTATCTGTCAGCCAACAGCTTTCAGCTGTAACACTTGAGTGTCATTTCTAAGTCAGTCACTTAGAGCATGGATCTGTCAGAAAGAGACAAGTGTTTGGTGTTAAATATGCACAGAGGGCAAGTAATTTCCCCAAATCTCAAACAGCTTAAACAGAAATAAACCCAGTTTCTGCCAATTTTCCTTTTGGAGGGAAGAAAAAAAAAATCAAAAATCAGAAGGATCCTATAATAAGGATCAAGGAGATTTAAAAGAAACAAGATAGGAGATTTAGAAAGAAATGTGCACATGAGCTGATAATCACAGAAACTGAAACACCCCCTAGAGCAAACCAGTAACTTCAGCAGCCAGACTGAAGTTACTGGTCAGTTGCTTCTGACCTACTTTGGAATATAAATTAGTTCATACTCACATAACGAGGGAGCTTGTGTATCCAAAAATCTTAGCAGGACATTCTGGAAAACAGGAAGACTGGAACCCGTCAAGGAGGCTGAAGACAGAGATTCCTTTTCGTCTAGGACTTCAGATTCACCACATCTCTGCACAGTTGAACAAATAGAAAAGCATGTCTCTACACCCAAATGCACACAATATTCCCACCATTTGCATCTGAGGCCACCACACGTGTGCCTGTTTCCTACCTCGGCACAAACTCCAGACTCGCTCTAGAACAACAGGCTTTTCTCATTACCTAGTTTGGTTATTTCTAAGGTGTTTTATTTAATCATTTTGTATTTACTGAGTGGAAAGGAATGCCTGAGACATATTCCATCAGCTGCAATGACACAGTTTCACAGAAAACCAAAAATTCAAGATACAGAACTTCCAGGACCACTGTGAACACAAAAGGAAAATTCTCCCCTGTGTAAATTCCAAATTGAACAATGAGCAGGGCAAACCTCTCTGCTTGAGGTAGATTTGGGTGCAGTGAGGCAGGAACAATGCAGGTCCCTTCCCCCAGTCTCTGGTTTGTGGTGAGAGCAGACAAAGCAAGGAGGTTCTGCAAAGCGAAAGTCTCTCTGCACATCCTGTCCGTGTGTCCTCAGAGCTGCGAGTGCTCCCCCCACACCCAGCTGACAGTCACACACACCACAATCACACACCACTGATGGGGACCCTTTTTGCCAGGAAAATCCCCCCCAGCAGAGCCCGTGTGGCACAGACCCAGCTGGCCAAGGCAGTGGCTCCCAGCAGTGCCAGGGATGCAGAGCTGTGTGACCCCCCAGGGACACACCCCAGGGACACACCCCAGGGACACATCACCCTGCTCCAGCTGATGGCCTTGTCCCACCTGCCAGACCCACAGCCCTCTAGAAGGGGACTCCAGTTCCTGTGGCACCCCTTTAGTCAGACAAGTAGTTCACAGAAGTGAGAGACTTCAAAGAGACATAAGTCGGCTACCATAGACCATTCTGAATCAGGCTGAAGTTACTTACTTTAAATAGAAGGCTTTTTCATTCTAAATTTGTCTAGAATTTTAAAAATATTAATTGATGAAAAGATTGCCAGTGCTCCAAACTCACTCCTTTTGTAATGAGATGAGATTAAAGTGAGGCTTCCTTAGAAACACCTTACTCTTTAAGCAAACTGTCACATTATGCTACAAGTAGAAACAACTTACTTCTGCCTCAATCTCTGCTTGCCTCTTCTCCAGAAGCTTGGCCACAGCCATGGCCCTGTGCTTCCCGGACCTCTTACAGCTCACAGCCCACTCACAGAGCAGCATCACCACGGCCTCGTCGTTTGGGGCAACCTGTGCAGGGCAGAACAGACAGAGAGCAGCTCACCCACACAGCCCACAGGCTGAGCTCGGAGCAAACAGCCTGCACAGCCAGAGCTCCACAGCAGGAAAACCCAAACGAGCTGCAGCTTGGTCTTCCCTGCTGACAGAGGCACACACTCGCTGTCATTTGCACACATTTGCTTCATTCACAGTGTTTTCACATGACACATAAGGAAATCCCAGTTTTCACACTGCTGATACTCAAATCAAAATTTCACTTCATCATCAAGTTGCTTCACAAAACCAGAGAAGGGTGATGTGCTGTGTGAGCAAGAGGAACAGGAGCAGTGTACCCACAGAGCCTCCCAGCCCACTAACCACAAGGGATTTACGTGCTCCTTATTTTAATTCCTCCAGACCTCCTCCATCTGTTTCCAGACTGTGACTTGCATCCCACTGACACATTGCAACAAACAAAACAAAACATCTTCCCACGTCTAAAGGCATTATCTGTCAGATAACCAAGGTCAAAAAATTCCCAAAAAGCTCTGTTTCTTTCTGACATTTTTAAGAAACAGTATATGTCTTTTGAATCCCATCTGTACAGGACAATGGGATGCAGTGTGAGTGCTCATCCCATCTCTGTTCTCACTAACCACCCACACTTTGGAAGTATTTTTGCCTTATGTGCTCCTGAGCTGGCTCTGCTGAACTTGCCCGTCCCTCCCAAGCCGGCCACCATCTCTGAACACTTCAGCATACCAACCTGCAAATTAAAGAGCTGTGATTTTTCTTCTTCTCTCAAGGTCAGTGGAAGCTACACTGAGCAGTGACCATCACAAGGGCCAGAGCCAAGCACAGCACTCTCAGAAAATGAACACTTTTCTCAAAGTGATTGGGAATTACAGACCAAAAGTAAAGTTCCTTCTTCAAAGCTGCCCCAGCTGCCCTTCTCAGGAAACCAGAACACAAGGGTGTGTGGAACAAGGCTGCTCTGCTGTGTACACACGTCAGAGAGGTTTCCTGTAAATACTTTTCAATGGTGAGCAAGAAATTCTACCCGACCTGGGGGGGAGCAGAGGGAGGAGGGAAAGGCTTTTCTCTCACCCAAATGAAGAAACACAGCGATGTCACCTCTGCTGTGGTGAGATGCACTCAGCTACCCACAGAACTGGAGGTGCTACAGATTTCTGAAGGCAATGCAGAACACCCAAAAGAGTCTGATCTCCACTGATGCAGACTTCTCTTGGGCAAGTTGGCATCACCAGAGCCATTCCCACACACTGGGCTCTTGGAGCACAGGGTCCTGCAGCAGCTGAGACAGGTAAAGCTGAGGGGTCTGACCATCGAATATGTTATCTTGCTTTAGAACTAACAAAATGTGGACCCACACAGCTTCCTGTGCCCCAACAGCTGCACCTCAGGGCCTCCTGCCTCCCGACACCGTGCTCAGTCACACACCCAGAGTGCATCGAGCAACCAGGCTCTGGGTCTGACACATATTTTCAGGGGCAAGAAAACAAAGATCAGCTCACATGTTACTTATTGAGTACATTTTTAGGAAAGCCAGTACACAAGGTGCTGGAGCAGGTGTGGGCAGGCAGGAACTGCAGCTCCCTGGGATGGCAGGAAACTCTCCCACAGACAAGACCATTCCTCAAGATTCTCAAACCTTCCACAAGTAGTAATGTGACAAAAACACTTAGAGGTGGCATCGAATGGGAGAAATTATCTACAGCATGCAGCACACACCCCTTTGAAGTAAGACTTCAAGTTTAGATAACTCGCTCCCAACGTTTGTCATTTAGCCATGATCTAAAATAGCCATAAGCTTTTGAAAGCCCCAGTCAGACCCTTCCAGAGAAAACCAAAGGCCTCATTTCTACCAGCTTATAACTGGAGGAGAAGATGGGTGACATAGAAAAGTCTTGGTTTGGATGTTTTAAAAAAAGTTACACAATAACAAAAGAAAGTATTAAAAGGATGTATTTAATGTATTTAAAATGTATTAAACATTTCTGCTCCTGATGAGTTTGGAGATAGGCCAGCTCATTCCCTTTGGAAACACATCTGCATATCCCCACCACACCGGAGCTCTCAGTGTGTCCTGCTCTATGGATAAACTGTTCTCAAGTGTTTGGGGGTTTAAAATCAACTAAATGCAGTGCCCCAAGCAGTGCAGAGTGAAAGAGGGGATATGAACCACCCCTGGTTGCAGCCCAGGAGGGCCCAGGGCATCACAGGCAGGTGGGCAAGTGCTGCACATACAGAACAGCCCTGACACCAACCCAGAGAGAAACCCTGGTACTGGAGCACAACCTCCACATTTCTTTAAAGGATGAGACCATGTTCAACAAAACATTAATCCCTGCTTTGAAATGGTCCCATATAAATAAAAAGGCAAGCTGTGTTCCTCTTAAGGACCCTGTCAGTCATTTCAGTCATAGAATAATTTTTTCCCTTCCAGAGAGATTTTGTACTTTAACTCCCTTAGACACTAAGATGAGCAAGAATCTGTTGTTGGCTTCACTGAAATAATAAAGGATGAAAATACCCACACAGGTAACTAAGCAACTCGAGCAACTGAACCAATGCTAATTTCGTTATTAAAACTATTACAAGACCACTCAGAGCATGCTCTATTTTCTCAGTGCTTGGGGAAACAAACTCTGATTCTGCAGATATTATTTTGCTCATCTTGCCTCTCTTTCCTGTCGTGCAGTTCAACACATTCAGATTTGGGTCCCTCATATAGTCACAAATGTTATATCCAAGCTCTGGGACTCCAGGGCCTGCCAGAGCTTCTTTCCCACAGCAGGGTGGGGGATTTTGTTTGTTTCATTTCCAGCGAAGTGATCTCAGAAAGACAAATATCAACTCTCTGCATTTGTCACAAGCTCCATTCGTGAGAACCGCGTTCAAAACAGGAGTTTTTCATTCTAAAATGAAAAGCATTCCTTGGCATCATAAGAATTCAGCTGAACTTCAAAGACAACATGAGAAGCAAGACCTAAATACAACTACAGAGCCCTAAACTTTAAAAGCAACCCAAGTGCAAAAATATCCATAGAGTTTCAGGATTCTACGTAGTGATTTCAAGAAATTCAACATTAGGTCTTAAAAATCAAGCACTCACTCCTTCCCTCCATTCACTACTGCACACTGGCTAGAAAATCCTGGTACCAAGTTGTATTTACCAAGTATGCCCCCAACTGCTGAGGTATATTGCCAGTTATACTTAAACAAATTGTATTTTGCTACACAGGAGACTGACAAATTAAAAAGTCTCACCAACCATTCCAAACTAAAACAAATAAGGAGGTGAAAAAAACCAATCCTTTCTCAGTTCCCTTCCTCAGTGGTATCTGTGACAGACAATGACAGATAATAAAATTCAGGTAGTTCAGGTAGGTGAAAGTTGAGTGGGTTTAAACCCCGGGAAGGTAAGTGACTCACAGATGAGTTGTCACAGACATCACAAGGTCACTATTGCATCCTCCAGCTCACCCTTCCAAAGACTTTGTTTCTGCCCAAATCAACTCCTGCCCTCAGGAGACTCATCCCTCAGAGGGGCTGCAGAGGAGTCCCAGGTGCTCCAAGTCTGGGTAAGTGTATTACAGTTTTACTCCAATTTAAAGCTGTATAGTAGCCATACAGACTGTTTACTGCATCTACACCTCCACAACAACCACCACAGTGATAATCATTCTGCAGCTGTGCACAAGAGATGATCTGAGTCAAGGAAATGTCAGATGGAAAATACCTGTGGTCAGAAAAAAGGTCAGTAGTTTTCTCTGCAAGCAATCTCATCTCAAATGAAAGTGAATTTACTGTTTTATGCCACGTCATAGATTCTAAACAAGTCAGCAAAGAGAAGCAGAGATGAGAGGTCCTTTCATTGCTCACTGCACATGGCCATGCTCACCAGGCAGCACCACTCTTCCCATAATCATTGTGATGTGACATCTTTAGGGGCCATCACTTTCCCACTAGAACAATACAAAAACTGCCATTATGATTTGGAACTTCATAGATAGGGAGCTGAGCATCTGTCAGCTGCACTAAGTGCTGGGTTTTGGGTTGCACACAACGTGATGGGAGCCCTGTGCCTGTACAGAAACCTGCCACACAAGAGCCAGGCTGGGAGAGAAACACAGAGTCATTCAGGTTGGGAAAGACCTTTAAGATCCTCAAGTTAAACCATTAACCCAGCACTGCCAGGTCCACCACTAAACCACGTGTGATCCATGATTAGGGCTCAGATGAAGATATTCCTATGGGACTACACAGGAACCATCACTCCTGAGACACAGGGACAGTGAAAAACAGCAGCACAATTCCTATTCCTGTTTACAGACTGCTGAGTAATGCAGCATTCAATAATGCAGTCAGTGCTCCTCCATGCTGAATCCCTTCGAGTTACTGGAAAAGCATCTTCCATGGTCTCTCTCTAAGTCAAGGATGGAGGGTTTGTTTCAGGTCTACTCAAAGCATGGGCTTAGCACTCCACTTTCTCACACAGCTTTCACTTTGTCACCTCTGTCACATGCCACATGATGCCCAAAACCTGAGCTCTGTTCCATGCCTGCCATCCACCTGCCCTACAGTCCTACCAAAACTCAACATACAGCCACAGCTCAGTCCCACACTCCACATTTTTTTCTGTCCTGCTCTCTCATGTTCTCTCACTAATGTTACCAGGTTCCAGCCCTCAGCACCATTCCTCTGCATCTTGCCATGGGATGAAAAGCAGCTCCTACCCCTGCAGGGCCCAGGACAACTGGCCTTGCAGCTACCCTGTCTACCCACCTACCCTCCCTCATTTCAGCCCCTTCCCCCAAGTCCTACTTTTGCTCTGAGGCTTGGAAGCCACGAGTTCTATATTAAAACAGTTTCGAAGGAATCAGTACTGTGTATGCAAACAGCATCCAGAGAACACGTGTCTTTTTTCAGTCTCTGTCAGAACCCAAGTATTTTGTAGCAGAAGTCACCTTCTCTCCCTTCCAGCCCGTGCCAGTGCCTTGGAGTGCCAGCCTCATACACTGATGCCAGTTACCTCTGGCGTCATTTGCAGCCTTCAGGACAAGGTTTTGCAATCCAACAGGAAAAATGGACAGGAAACAGGTTCCAAACAAGTTCCAGCTGGGTTCACAGCAAAACGAGCAGCAGATAGCTGTCCTTCAAAGAACATTGTGCTTTAAACAATTATGTCAGTAGGCAGACATCCTAGTGATGGACATGCTATTTACAAAATC
>NW_020884895.1:11977305-11993583 GCF_003945725.1 Corapipo altera
CCCCGAGCCGGGACGGGCAGGTTAATTTCTTATCAGCTCCACACGCAGTAAGGTAAGGCTGAAACTCTCAAAGCTAAGTTTTCTCTCAGAAAGAAGTCAGCAGCTTCTTTGCTTCTGCTCTCCCTTATATCTTTTGTGCCTGCTGTGCAAACTCTGACCTCACCTCTAACACTGCTTTATTCCCACCCGGCATTCTTCCCTCAGGGTAAAGTGTGATAAAGATGCAGTCAGAGGATGCCCTGCAAATGAACCAGACAGACCTTCATAAAAATGTCTGGTACTGGGGAGCACGGCTTGAAGAGCCCTCTAGCAACCAAAGCAGCATGTTTTCAAGGCAACCCAACTTCAAATCATAAAGTGCCATAAAACAAAGGCAATAATGGCAGACAACCTGCAGTGAGAACAGAATAATAACTTTCAGGAGTTTCCCTATCAACACTGCCTTTTGAAACACAAAGAAAGAGTCTATTACTACAATTGTAACTGGAAGTCAGGAAAATTTCTGGAATACAGACAGGAAGAATGAAAAAAAGATACAAATACACCTGTAACAGCACAGAACCACATCATTCAACTCCAAAAGCAGGCGAATACAAAAAGCCAGCACCCAAAGGATAGAGAATATCACACCTTACCTGTTCAAAAACACAGCACACCTGTGTGCTGAACTCCTGATGGCACCTGGGCATTCGAGGGTTAAGAACTTTTAGGGACTTGTCCTGCCTGCTCTTACAGTTCTCCTTCCTCCATTTCTCTCTCAATACCAGAAAAGTGTATTGGAAACACAAAGAAAACTGTTTTACTCCTTCCTACCTGCTCTGAGCTCCAGTTTGTTGCCAGGTCTGTCTCTCTGGAGATGCTTCCAGCGCTGTCATTCCCCCAACACTACATTCTGCTTGTTTAATGCAAAGCCATTAAAGTGCTGATTGGCAGTTATGATGCAGAATGTCTGTGCAAAGAGGGTCCTGAACCCTGACCATCAATGGCTGAGCTCACAGCCACCAACAAAACACAGCTGGAGCCACAAAACAAGCCACAATGCACTCAAATTTTTAAAGTATTAACATAAGCAGCAATGACAGATCCACTTGTATTTTCCACTTTCAAATTTTATTCCAACAGTGTATTACTGAAGTCGGATATTTCTTCTTTTTCCAAAACATTTCCCGAGGAAATTCAGGAGTTTGACATTATACATAGACCCAGCAATATTATCATCTGCACTGTGCACACACAAAAAGGATTTAAAAATGCTAAAGATTTCTGATTAAATCTCATGATCGCTGGAAATGGTTTTAGGAGCACAGGCAAAAATATCAAAAATCCCAAGAATATGCAGGTTTAGAATATTTTTCTATATTAATAACCTAGTAAGTTAGCACTTGCTACAATATATGCAAAAGTTGTCATCAAACAATCTGGAATCTTACTTGGCATCACCCAAAAAAACATTCTCCTGAATAAGGTTTGCAGTACACTGAAGAATACAATTACAACAGCAAAGAGCTGTTGTCTCCTAATAAACCGTCAGCTGTAAAGAAAAAAAATATACCAACAAAATATCTATCAAATACACACACACAATTCACATAAGTAAAAATGGTTTATACATTACAAATTGAGAGGAGATTGCAGCCATTACCTCTTGGTTGTCCTTACTCTGATTTGCCCAGAAGATCTTATGATAAAGTGTCTCCATGGAATTGCTGGAATCTGACCTGTCAAAACAATGCCGATCCAACACTTCCAAGGTGTGCAGGACCCGGCTGATGGTCACCCCTGGAGACAGGAGTCAGAGAGGAGGGGGAAACAAAAAGATTCACTTTAGAAGACACTGCATTACATTCACCTGCCAATCTATTGCTGGGATTAATCACAGTGCAACAGGATCAGACCCAAGGAAGAACATGTGTAAACCCCAAAGCTCCCAGCGTTTGTTTGGAGTTCTCTCACCTGCAGTTGACTCTTGGCACTTGTCAAACGACCACCTCACCTCCACAGCACGGCCTCTCTGCTTTATCTGCTGCTCCACTTCATAAACCTTTGCCCGAACCTGCAATGAGTAGAGCTGCTCATTAGCTGCTGGGGGGAAGGGTCAATGTCCATGTCGTGCCTGTGACAGCCTTCTCAGCAGGGGCAAGGGACCCTATGGTGTTCCACAACACCCCCCCTACATTTGGGAACAACAAACTGAAGAAGGTTCTGTTCAAATCGTCTTGTCTGCTAAGAATCATCTTGTACAATAAAACATCTCTTCCTTCCATTTCACCCAGCAAAACTTAACTTTCAACATGTCTGAAAAGTCACATCTCCCAAAACATACATCAAGCTTCCTCTTATTTTTCATATTACGTCTTAAAATAATTTCAGTTTAATAACAGAAAACATTGGAACATAAATAAAAGTCCTGATACTTTCCCAAAATCAGTCCCAGAATGAAGATCAAACACCAGCACAGCACTTGCCTTGACAACAGGCCTATGGAAATATCCAAACTTGGTTGCAGTCCTAATGACTACAAATCATTACTGGGATATAAACCAGACCTTAATAATCTGGCAAGAAAAAGAGCTTACCTGCTGATTGAATGCTGAATTTCCACCTGGCATAGGTAAACTGGATGGAGCAACTTGAAGTAAATCCAGAGGTGAGCCTGGATTAACGTTCTTATTTTCGTTTGTGGAATAATTCCACACCAAGGCACTTGGGCAACAAAGAGTTACAGTCTGCAAGCAATAGTACAAAACAGAAGTAATTCCTTTTTCTAAACACATGTAATAGACAAAAACAACAATAAGAGTCCAGAATCCTTTTTGGTCCAACTGCTACAGTGAAAGAAACAAGAAGACAGGCTTGTGCACAACTACATTTGAGGAAATTCAACTACTGTTTTATTTTCCTCCTTTGTTATTAAAAAAATTACTTAATTATACACATGTTCAATTCCCATTTGTATTGCTTTCATAACACCATCAAAGAACATCACCAAAGGTTGGTTTCATCCAGATCCTCTCTGTGGAATATGAGGGGACTTCACAAAAAAATAAGTCATTTGGTGTTCACCTTACAGAAAGAAGCTAGATGTGAAAAATTAAAATTTAAGAGATTAATTAAAATCAACTCTTAGTCAAGACTTTAAAGCACAAAGGAGTCATTGAAATGTCTGGAGCAGAAACCCTGGAACTACCAGACAGACTGCTGTGGCATTGCAGCCACGGTGGGCTGCAGGGGCACCAAGGGACAGGCTGAAAGCAGCTCTGAGCTCCTCCTAGGTCAGAGCTCACAGGAGTCAGTGCTGCCTCTGCCCAGCCACGCTCAGCAGGCACAGGGGGTGGCAGGACCACGTGGGTTCACAGGTGACAAGAATAGGATGAGAGGCACAGAGCAGGAACCCTCCATCCCAGAGGGAAGGCCTGGCCATCCCCGGCAGGGGAGCAGCTCCTTCCCTCAGCAGAGGTGCAGACACACATTTGGCTCCACGAGCTTCTCCAGGTGGTTCCTCCATCGCACCTCAGCTGGTGCAGGGACACCCCCCCTCAGTGGGCACAGGCACATTTCAAACCACAGCAAGCACACCTGGTCCCACTCAAACCCCAGTGTTTTCCAACAAGTGGAATGGTCATACCCTGAAAGCAAAGAGCACAACACTGTCCTACCTGCAGCACACAGCTGAGCCCATACACCAGGGCACGGTGCTGGGGGCAGGCCAGGAGGTCGGAGCAGGGCAGCTGTGCCAGGCCCACCCCGGGGCCAGGGGCACTCGGGCTGGGCACGGCCAGGGCAGGGTTACTTGGTCCAAGGATCAGATGAGGGGAGTGGGCAGCTACCAGGCTGGGCCCATCACTGAGCAACAAGGACAGGCGCCTGGCACAGAAATAAGCCAGGCGACGGGACAGGTAAGCTGACTGAACAAACTCTTCTGAATACTGAAATTTAAAAAAAATGCATGGTTTATTACACTCCATATATCCATTTTCCTTAACAATCTAACAGTGGACATGCACAAACTGGAAAGAAACACCTCCAATATTTAGGATGCCAAAAGTTATAAAAGAAAAGAGCAGCTCATATGCAAATTTGTACTTCTATCTATTAAAAATTCTATCTGCCCTCCAGGACCAGTCACAGTAAGAGAATCCTTCTGCCAAATTGAGTCAAGGATTATAAAGCACAAACATCTTAAAGGTGTTTATAAACTCCAAACATGCACCATTCAATATATTTTGTCAAATGCCCTAAGTAAAAATGTTTAAGTAGATTTTACCATCACAAATATTAAAACCATTTAACAGGTATGAATCATGCTGACATTGATTTTGGCTTTAAAACATGCATGTACCTGCAACATCAGCGGCAACAACAGCTTCAGAAGGTCATCATCAGTGGGCCTGATCTTTTCTAAAACATCCAGTATCCACGTCAAATACTCGTGTCTCTCGAGCATTCCTTCCTTTAAGGATTTCCAGTAACACATCACACGTTACCTGGGAGCACTCAACACGCAGGGGTGTAATCCCACAGTTTATTTCACTGTGGTTTAGCCCTTGTTACCCCTGTCAGCACAGAGATACCAATTCCTCAACCTGTTACAGCCCCAGAGCCAATCACCCCCACAGCAGTGCCACAGGCAGGGCAGCACCTGGGTACAGCCCCCTGCTCTGCACAGCTCCAGCTCAGCAGGCAGCTCACAGGTAACCCCGACAGGTAACCCCCTCCCAGCAACCCTCCTGCTACTTCTGTGCTGAGGTAGAAACAACCAGAGAGTTCTGCTGGGCTGGAACTGCGTGGAACCCACAGACAGACACCACTAACACCCTCAGCCTGATCCACAGCCACTAAAAACACCCTTAAAAAGATGGGATAATACAGAAGAGGGAATAACTGAGTGCGCTACTGCAATTGCAATCAGGCACACTGAGAAAATCAGAGCTTTTTCAGCCAGCAAATCTCTAAAAGGAATTAGCATTTACAATTTATGCAAGACTTATGGCAAGAGCTACCACTGAGTCCTAAAATTGAACTTTCCAAGAATAGTAACCTTAAAAAAAAAACAAAAATCCATGCACTCCTAAAAGTATTACCTGAAACATATAAAATGACAATTTTTCATTGTATTCCCAGTGCTTCAGGGCTTGTTCCATCTCTGGAGGCATCACAACAGAGCCGTTGCCTTGGCTCAAAGTCCCATGATAGAACTCAGCAACCTTTGCCAGCTGCTCTCGGAGGTATTTGGTTACAATTTGAGTCCATTCTACAAAATAAGTTTACAATTAGAACACTCCAAGTGATAAAAGGTTCCTTTCACAGTGAGACTCAAAGCAAAGTTGCACTGTCTTTGTCATCACAAATGTTCCCCCCGAGGTGCATAGTGCTGCACCTGTGGTGAATTCAAGGCTGTCTCCCTGTGCCCCTGCCCTCAGAGCACAGGTGCTCTCAGGTGTGCAAGCAGCCTGCATGACACAGGGGAGCCTTTGGGGAACCACCTGCCAGTCTCATCAGATTTCAGCATTCAGCCACAGAACAGCCTGGAAATAGATAAAACAAATATACTGCACTACTTCCTTCCACCTGGAGCTTTACTGCCCTCCCTCTTCCCCCTCCCAATAGAGCCAACATAAAATTCAATGGGATTTTGCACAAGCAGTGGAACATAAAGCTATTCCTTCTATAACCACTCAAACTGCCAACTCTTCCAGGTTTTCCCTCTGATGGGGCTGCAGCAACTCAGAAGCAGTTTCTGCAGCAGGATAGAGCAGGTCTGCACAGCACAGTGAGAAAGGAAAAGAGGACTCATAACAAAGGAATTCTCTCAGCAGGAACAACCCCAGGTACCTGTGAACATCTCAGAGACAAACCCCTGGCAGAGCTCTGTGTATCAGGAGCAGAACCTCACACAAGAGCAGCCTCTTTTATGGCTCCATAACACAGTTGCTTTGACAACTGGGGCTGGTGACTGTCAGTTACAGGAACCACCAGTCTCAAACACAACTATTTTCACTGTTCACTGCTCACCTCAGACTCTGGCTAGTGCATTCCTTCTTTTTTCCTTTTACATTTGTAATTGGCAGCTCTGTCAACATATACAGACTATACATTGGAAGCTTTTCTACCCAAACCCACTGGAATTTCTGGATGAAGCTAGCGGGGTTCAGTGTTTTCACAAAGCAGTTTAACTACACTTCCATTAAACATTCACTTGCTTCTGGGAAAAAAATTTCAAATCCACTACTTCAAATGTATTTCATTTGAAATACAAAAAGCAATTACCAGTGTCTCTGTGCCACTCAGTTGGAAACAATGCAACCACCTTTCTGGTACCAGAGGCACAGATATAAAATACTCTGGGAACTGCCAAAGGCTGCTCAGTAACACACAGCAAACTACTTCCCACAAAGTTCTCAACAACCTTTGCAGAACAGGGAATTTGGACAGAGGACAAACACAGGCTGAGAAAGCCCCTGAGCCCACAGACACCTCCTGGCCTCCCTGGCTGTGAGGAGGGTGCCAGGGCAGGAGCACCTGCCAGCCCCAGACACACACACACAGCCACCTGGAACCTTCCCGAGAAACAAATTCCCTTTAAAGAGCTGTTGTTCCCAGCCAGAGCTAAATAGGTGTAGATTAATTTATCACAGAGTGGACAGCCTTTGCTTTCCCCACCTGGTCCTTACCCCCCTCCCATCAGGAGCCAGCAGGAAGAAGCAGACATTCCTCCCAGCAGTACAGAGATGCAGCTCAACAGCACTGACAGGGTCAGTTCTGAACACAGTCATTTCAAGGACAAAGAAGGAAAATGTTCATTCGTGTCAGCAGAGGAGCTGTAGGTATTGTGTGCAAATTGTGAGAGTAAAACTCCAGCTCTGATAATACTTGAAGTACCTCTGAACACCTTAAAGGTGGTCACTGCCTGGCCCACTGGTTTGGTGCCAGACAGTGTCCCTTAAGGGTGGTACTTAAAATAAATACATTGCCAGCTGTGTTCTAATAAATAAGCTTTGAAATTCACATTTCATTACAGGCTTTCTAAATTAGCAGTTCTGTTCCTTCCCAGGCAACATTTATCTTGCACAGCCTGTGCCACTCCTGCCAAGCCCCACAGTGACCAGTGTGGGTGGTGAAATACAGCACAGTCAATGCTCCTCAGGTGCTGCACCTGGAGATTTTGGGAGCAAACAGCTGGAAACAGAAGCAGCCAATGCAGCTGTAGTTATGCTCCATGGCTCTTTGTACTCTGACACACATTTCTAAGTGAAACTGATTTAAAAGCATTTTTATTCCAGTTCCCACCACAAAGATTCCTCTCTGGACACCCAGTAACACCAAAAGTACAAACAAGAGGAGCAGGCCCCTTCAGCTGTTATCATGCATGGAGACATTAAAGAAGTTTATTTACCAATATTTGGGTCAGTGGCCTGGCGTTTCTTGATTTTAGCTTCAGAAATAGCAGCGTAGTAGGCACATGTCATTTTGATCAGCCATGCTGCTCGCAGCAGTGGCACTGAGTATTTTGCTAAGTAAGCAAAAACATCTTCTTTTTTACTGAGAATAGGAACCTGGAGGGAAAACAGGCAGCAAGTTACAGCACACAGTCCAACAGCAGCTGGCACTGGCAGATCAGCCCAGGCCTCCTCTGCTCAACCCTGCACAGCCAGAACAGCAAACCTCCTCAGCCCAGGAACCCACTGCACCACCAACACCCACTGTCCAGGCACATGGCAACTAAGGGATTCACAAAAAAGAGACACTGCCCCAGAACCCCCCAGGCTTCATCAGAAGCATCCTCCCCCTGATCAGAGGTGCCTACAGGGCTACAAGGAAACCTCTGAGAGCCACTGACATCCAAAGTGCAGGAACCATCCTGCAAGCTGATCCTCAGAACCTCTGAGGAACAGAGCTATAGCAAGGCTTTGTGTAAAGGTTCAATAAGATAAACATGCCTGAGATGAAATACAGTTGCTCAAAGGAAGTTTATGTCAGCTAGATCAGAAGTTCCCCTTGCCCAGGTCCCCTCCTTGCAGAGAGGGAAAATGCTGCACAGCAGCAGCTCCTCCAGCACCACTCCTCATCCAACACATTCCAAAATACTGCCCTGTTCTTACAGCCCGATTCAGCACAATCTAATATCCAAGAAACAGAGGAAGGAGTATTTTGATACCTTTTTTCCTAAGAGAGTCAGGGGCTTGCTTCCTGCCAAATCTGTGAACCAGCTGTGAATGGCACTCTGGGATCGAGCAGTCACCAGCCAGTAGTTGTCTTTGGCATTTACTTGGGGTTTCTTCTTCCCTGTGTCCTGCAAAGTGTTCAGCTTGAGCTTTTCTGCGAGGATGCTGCTGAAGTAAGCACCGATCTGGGGGTGTGGGAAAGCAAAACTCATGACAAGTCATTAATTAACTATCTACTGTACATTAATGCAGGAGGATTCCCAGCTGAAGAGTACATAAATCTGGACAGATCTCTAGAGGAAATACAGGATGGTTTCTTTCTAAACAGCTATTATTTTCAGTTTGGAGTATAGTAACTAATATTTTAGTGATTTTTATTGCTTTTGTGTATCTCACACTTCTTTGACTCTCAAAAAGAACCATGGGAGAGCTAAGCTAAGTTTCACTAAACAATCCAAGTCTATATTTCCAAGAGACCTGGAACACAGTGACCAGTTTCTCCTGGCAGAAAACAGTCTCGTGAAACAGATACAAGACAGAGCTAAAGATGTGTAGTTGTCAGAGACTTCCAGGGAAGGAGTCACTACTGTCTCTGTAAGCCAAGCAAATAAAGGAATAAGAGCAAAAATCAATGTCTCTTGTGCACTGAAATGTGCTTATTACGTTTTGTCCTTGGCATCCATGTTTTCCTGTGAAGATTGATGGCAGCAGGCAGTAGAAGCACAGCTCAGCATTCTGATATTCATTGTGTAATTAACTTTCATATCAAGATTTCTGACTAGAAAGCCAAGCATTCAAGACCCAGGTACCACCACTGCCAGCTTGGTTCCAGTTTCAGCGAGTGCACCCAGACTGCAAAGCCCTGTCTTACCTTTGAGGCGTTGATGACAATATTCCTGGCAGATCCATGCTCATCTCCAGGGAAGGTGGGCTGGTTGCTGAAGCCTTGCTTTACGTTCACTGCCGTGAGCTCATCCTACAAAGGGTGTTGGAAGTGCAAAAGACGAAATGACAATTTAAGAAGTCTCATTATTCTGAAAAGCATGTTTTTATAAGGAAATGTTTTGCATTTGCTGGTACATCACGCTCTGCATTCACTGAACCCTCAGAGCCCTCTGCACACTCCCAGGATTTTGGTGAAGAGAACACGATGCCACTGCTGCCACACGGTCCCCCTCGGCTGTTCTCCTCACTGCAGCAGGCTTGAGGCCATCACTTCATGGGTGCTGCTGGTTTTGCTGACAGATTTCTGCCCAGGAGAAGGGCCCAGGAAACAAGACCTTGGCAGCCTCTGTAAAACCCGGAGCAGTCCCCAGCACCCAGCCTGAAATCTTCCTCATGGAAGTGGTGCCAGTCCACAGCCCCCTGAGCAGCAGTGGGAGAACAGCACACCTTTCTCTCCTGAGATACCCTGGGAAGCAGCTGTGTCACTCCACAGCAGAACGCTGCTGTGTGCCCCTTCTTTCACCCAGAACCCCACAAGTCCATTCCCCAGCACAAAAACAGGTTTGTATCATTGTTTTGTTGATGTTTAGAATATTACTATTTTGGTTTGCAGACCCATAACCCCCATTTGAGAACATCTACTGAAATAGGAACGAGATCACCTCTAGCAAAAGCAATGTCAGCTGAACATCCTCCCCTGCTGCAACTAAACCCTTTTCTTCTGGAGCTACTTCTGCAGTGGAAGCATTACTAGTCTCCTACCACACTATCAACTCCCCTTTGTTTTGTTGCTTATTGATGCTTCAGCAGGCTTGGCTGGGTCTGTTCACAGCAGGGACACAGAACAGGCAGGTGTAGGGTCAGCAGCATTAGGCACAAACACACACCCGAGTCTTGGAACAACCCCTGAGATGGCTGTGAAATAACCTACAAAAGCTAAGAGTGACTGTGCTGAGACCAAGCAAAGAACAGAAAATAAAGTTAAGAATGTCACCATTTTACTAGAAGATTTTATTCCTATTTTTGGGCAACATGTCTCCCCAAAAACAGTGACCCAGAAGCTTCCATTTGGTTTCTTCTCTTACACTTTGCCATGCATTATGCTTTTCAGTATTTTTCCAAAGTTTGAGAGCAACACAGCAGATTGAAACATATTTAGAAGAACTCTAAGCTCTCCAGGATTTTTGAACTTAGCAAACCTCATCTTAATTTTAAATGAAATCAACCAGAATTGCTAAAACACTCCTCCACCCACACTATCCCCCAGCCAGCCCTGAAAACACAGACACAGGGAGAGCTGAAAGTGATCAAAGGGATTATGAGTAAATAAATAAAAGGTAGATGGCAAACAGATGGAGACATATGTTACTATTAGTGCCATTTCCAGGGCTGACCCTCATTCTGTTATCTTTAAACTTCCTCTTTCAAACAAGCTGTCTAGATAGCATTATGCTGAAAATAACCAAGAACAGTCTGTTGTGCTGCTGCATCTACCACCACTGCGGGAACAAGTTGTGAGGGGCTGACAACACAAACACATCAGTGTTTGGTTTGTCTGGCTCAGTCACCAGCTCAGATTTCCCCCACTGCTTCAGCAGAACTTGGAGCATGGCACAGCTGCGTAACCAAGCATCACCTGAAAATGAAGGCAAGTCCCCTTCAAACATAAGGCACAGAGACACCTTTACAAAGGAATTAATGGTAAAATGGATGTTCACAGGAGCTCTCGTTACATCCCACTCGCACCAGCTCCAGTGTCAGCTGTGGATCATTCTCCAGACCACGGCTGTTCCATGGCAGAGGGAAGCTCCTGGCACAGCAGCAGGGACACAGCTCAGCTGTACACGCTGATCCTACGAGGGTCAAGCCCACTTGACTTGGCCCTGTGCTAAGCAGAGGCACAGCAGCACCACACGCTGGTTCCTCGGGCTCCTGCAGGGACCAGGAGCTGCCTTTCCAGACGTCAAGCAGGGCCCCAGGTGGCCCCAGTCAAGGCTTAAAACCCTTCTGCAATTTTCAACAGCCAAGTGAACATTCAGGCCCAACTTGCATTAATTTTTTTCAGAAAGAATTTTACTTGTTTTGTGGGGGACATTCAAGCCCCACACACAGCCTGGTGTGAACACAACATGTACAGAGGGGATCTGTAGAGAAGGGCAGCCCGACAAGCTCAGGACAAAGTTCCCAGGAGCTGAGCAGCAGACCCTGATGGCAGCCTGCTCGTGGTCCTTAGCTCTGAGCAGGACACCTGTGGCACTCACGGGGATGTCACCCATGGCACTTACAAGGAGGTCACCCGTGGCACTTACCCAGCCAGCTGCATCACTGCACTCAGATCCACATGAGAAGAAATGGGCCCAGCGTTAGAACAGAGCACCATGGTGTTATTGTTGGGTGTTCTGGATTGTATAATTCCATATTAATTTGTTTTTAATTAATACGAACAAGCTCTTTCAACTGAAGCATTCTCCTGCTTCCTGTGTCTGCAGTAACACTTACTGCAGCACCAGGCCACTGAGATAAAGGCAGGGAGCTGAGGATGTGTCAAGGTTCTGAAAAACTGGGGACTGGCCAGTTCATTCTGACACCTGAGCTGGGCAAACAGACAATGTGCAGAGTTATACCACCACCACCTGAATCTCTGACAGATGTGCCTTTTCTTCCTGACCTCAAAAATATTCTTTCAGAATGGAATTGTAAAAGAATTCCACATTAAACTCACCAACACAGGTGCAATGAAGACTTTCCCCCAAGCTACATCTCGATCAATCCCACCATGGCCAACAACAGTAAGCCTACTGCAGTTATTTTCTGCTTACTAATGCACCCATGAAATCTATTTTAAATATTAACCATCTGGGCACTTGCCACTTCCATTCTTATTGTAATGGGCTGCATATTTATAAATGTGTCTGCAAGAATCAATCCACCACCTGACTAAAAATATTCAACAGTTCAGAGCTAAAAATTCACCTCCAGACATTGCCATAGCCAAGTCCAGATGCAGTTCTGCAAGCCTGGCCAGGATCATGCATAGAAATTACACTTAGAGGAATATTTCCAGTTACTGTTACCATCAAGGTTGTAAGTATAATGCATGGTGGCACAAGAGTGATGAGGCAGAAAGATGCCAGAGGTCACAAACACTGAGGTATATCTCCAGGGATTAGCAACAGACTTGAATCCACATCTTCTCCTGCCTGTTGTCCAAGCCCCTCTCAGCCAGCACTGACCAACACTGTGGCTTTGATGAGCGCTCTCCAGTCTATGTAAACCAGATGATGATGCTCATAAACCACTAACAAATTACTCTAATTAGCCTCCATGCTGGAAGCTTCATCAACATGACAACAGACCAGGAGCAAAGCACAAAGAGGGCTGCATGGCTGCCCTGCTGTACTTGCTCCATTTAACCAGAGCTCATCCTCACTGCCAGCCTGATGACTTCCACCAGTACCAAATTCACTGGGAGAGAAGGCAGCCAGGAACCAGCACAGGAGACTCCAGAGGTCAGGGGCACCTGCACACACAGCTTTGCGTACAAGCCACAACACAACATGCAAGGCTGATCTCAGAGAGACCCATTGACTTTACTGGGAGACATCCCACTCACAAAACCTTCCCAGAGGCTCCTTCCACTCCCCTATGGAGGGTTAGCAGCTGGGAAGCAAGACTGGGAAGCCAAGCTGAGGAGAGCAGTGCCCTGTGGGGCTTTGCTGGATCAGCAAGCCACATCACAGCACCCACCTGAGCTACACACCTGCCCCAGCTCCAGTGACAGCAGGTCTCCGTGGGTTTGGCTGTGGTACCCATGAGCAGGACAGCCACAGCCTCATGGAAGAGGACAACCTACAGCCCCACTCACCTCCACCCTGTTTTCAGATGCATTTCCTGACCTCCAACACCCTCCAGCCCTTTTATTCCTCTGACGGTGGGTCACTGCTCTTAGGTCAGACACACGGTGGGCAGCTCAGCAGGACCACGCTCGCTCTGGCCACCAGCACCCCTCTCCCTCCGGGCCAGGGATGCCCTTCACGGGCAGAGGGTGCCTCCCATGCAGATCCCTGTACCCCTCACGGGCCAGAGGTGCCCCTCACTGCCACGGCTCCTACACCCTCCCCACCGCCCCAGAGGCGAGCCCGGTGCCACGGCAGCGATGCGGTGACCGGGGGCGGTGAGTGGGGTGACCGGGGCCGGTGGAGGGACGGCCGCCCCCGCCTCGCCGCAGAAAATGCAAGTCAGCGGTGGCTCGGCGGCCGCAGGCGCCGCTCAAAAGTTTGGGGGGAGGCGCCGGGCCGGGAGCCGCGGGCGGGGGTCCCGCCGGTCTCACCTCCTTCTGGCGCGGGTCCTGCGGGTAAACGTCGGGCGGCCCGAGGCGCGGGCGCTTGAGAGGGCGATGCTCGTAGCTGAGGAGCCCGAAGGCGGCCATCATCGCTCATGTTCGCGGGCCCCAGCGCCGGGAGCAGCGTGGGCGGCCCCCCGGCTCACCCCGCGCCGGGGGCGGGCTGCGGGGCCGGGCGGGGGCGGCGCGGCTCGGCCCACCCGCTCCGCATCTCCCGCGCCAGGTGCCGGCCGGGCCCCCCCAAACCGCGCCGGGGCTGGGCTGGGCTGGGCGGCTGCGGGGGACCCCCGGCTGCCCCGGGGTAGCGCCCGGGGAGCGGAGCGGGGCGGCCGAGCAGCCGCAGGGACGCGGCATCCGCACCCGGTCGCCTCCCCCATTTTTAGCATCTTCGTTGTAGCCGAGAAACCAATTCCTGCCCGGCCGTCACACCGCCCCGCAGTCCCCGCGCTCCGGGGGCACGTTCCGCCGCTGGGCTCCCGGCAGCAGGGCCCGGTCCCGATCCGAGCCGCCCTCCGTAGCTCCCGGCTGGGGAGGGGGAGCAGCAGAGACCCCACTTCCCGCGTGAAGCCTCAGCGCCCTGAAGCCGAGTGGAGGAGTGAGGGCATTCCCCCTCTGTTCCCTGCTCGGGGGCTGAGGGATCCCGACCCGCTCCCGGAGCTACCGGAGGGCTGTGAGGGCGCACGATGCTGCTCCGGCAGCAGTGACCGCATCCCCGGGGGCTGCAGCCTCGGCTGGCCCTGGCTGAGTCTCTCCGGCCACTGCCTTCCAGCTGCCACTGGGCACGCTGCTCATCCCGAAGGATGCTCCCAGGGGCCCATCTGTACCACCCGAGTGGATCCACTGATCCCAGCGGATGGGGCAAGCAGGGCAGGAGACGTGATGTCAACAAAAGTACAGTTTCCGATTAATGAATCTTCAAAACACAAGCAATACAACATGAAAGTGTCAGGGCGCCCTTTTCCAGCATCAGTGGATGTCCCACACCTACCCACCTTCCTGACGGGGCTGCAGCCACGACTACAGCCTCGACTACAGCCTGCGACCGCCCCGTGCCCCGCTCCACAGAACATCTTCCGTCGCTCAGCAGAGCTGTCCTCTCCGCAGGTGCTGGAGCGGTGGGTGCATTCCTCTATCAGCCTTACAGTAAGAAAGCACGAGAACTTTTCTCCTTTCTGCCTAGTACTTGTGCCAGATCCTCCCTTTGTGCTAAATCTCCCCAACAGTACAAACACAAGGTTCTTTGGAAATACAAGATTAGACAGTGGGTTGCAAATAAGTCTAAATAAAATTAACAGCCATACTCTCCAAATGAGCTTATGTAGTATAGACAAGAACAGGCAAACCACACATCTTCTGTCTCTAAGCAATTCTCTAGTCAAACCACAGAGAATTTAAAAGCTGAGGCTGAACTAGACAATACCAATAAAGTAGTCTGGTACTGGCCTACACTGTCTCATATTTGTTAACACATCTTCTACTACATCTTTGGTTACTGAATTACTTTCACACATGCAGCTGTGTTTGCCAAAGGCAAGGACTAACAAATCTGATTCCCCTAAACAGGTATCAGCTTAAAAAAAAAAAAAAAAAAAAAAAAAACCACACACCACCAGTAAATCCTTTATCTGTACACAGATTTGCTTCTTTTTAATTCCAAGTTTGCCTTAGAACCTACGTGGTTAAACCAGACTCAGCTGGTATGATACTTTTCTGTCACCTGCAGAGCATTCCTGCAATGGATGTGCATCCAGTTAACAAAGCACTAAGTTGATCTGGTTGAGAAAAAACCCAAACCCTGTGTTTGCTGAAGTCCCTGGCAGTCAGTAGATGGGTGCAGACAGTGCCTCTGGCCCTCACTAAGCCTCCAAGTTAGCCACACTTCAAGGGATGGGTTATGTTATGACTTAGCTTGTGTGAAGAGCATCCAGATACTACAGAGGGGCCTCCTGGCTGGGCAGGGTGCTGTGTGTTACCTGGGCAATACATCAGGAACAGCAAAGGAGAAATACACTCAGAAGGGGGGGGGGGGGGGAAGAACAGCACAGTTGGCTTTAGAAAAAAACCTGGAAAAATAAACCTTTTGAGAACTTCCATTATGGACAGCAGATAATCAGATGCACCAGGGAAGCTGTCTCTGAACCCCCCACTCCCGCGGGGGCTGAGACAAGCAGAGCACTCATCAAATTACAGAGATCAGTCATCCTAAACCCGCGCTATCAAGTGACAGGAGATGCACTGAAACCCTCCGCAAAGCTGTACGGAGGGGGGGACGGGGAAGAAGAGTCTTTGCAGCGTTCTCCAGGCGGTGCCTGCCTGTGGCTGGGCTCTGGGGCTCCGGAGAGGCTGCAGCTCTCAGGGCAGGGCTGGCCGGGCGCGGGGGCTCTCTCGGGGCAGGGCTGGCCGGGTGCCCGGGGCTCTGCAGCACCGCGGCTCAGGAGCTCGGCAGCGCCTCGGCCACAGGCGCGTCCCCGGCGGTGCCGGTGCCACGATGCCAGCCCCGCAGAAGAAGCTGATCTTCTGCACGGCCGGGGTGCTGAGCCTCGCCTGCGCGCTGGGCACGGCGGCGGCCGTGGGCACCCAGCTCTGGGTGAGGGGCACGACCCTCTGCACCACGGGAGCGCTGCTCGTCAACGCCACCGGCCCGGAGCTGCACAAGTTCATCGGCGAGATCCAGTACGGGCTCTTCTCCGGGCAGCGTGTGCGGCAGTGCGGGCTCGGGGGGAGACCCTTTCAGTTCTCATGTGAGTAGCGATGGCGTTTGGGTTATCTACAGCGCGCTGCTGACAGCGGGGCCGCGGGACAGGGCTGCCCGCACGGCACAGGGCTGCC
>NW_020884895.1:11993593-12009137 GCF_003945725.1 Corapipo altera
GCACAGGGCTGCCCCGCACGGCCCCTCGCTCGGACACCGAGCCCAGCAACACGGGACGTGCCAGAGCAACGCTGCCCTTACAGTGCTCTGGTCCTCAGTCAAGTAACTTATTTTCTGATACTAGTAGAGCCTGGCTAATGTCTTCAAGAATCTACATTGCAGTTACACAGATATTCACATTTCAAAATATTTTGTAATGTTACTTTAGAAAAAAAGAATATTTTGGGGTTTTAATTAACCTCTGCCATCTTTTTTCTGCATCAACATTACACCCTCTGTGCTGTCAAGAAGAATGAACTAAACCAGCAGGGATCTAATGAACGAGCTGGGGCACCGGTTGCTCTCGAGAAACAAAGCAGCCCGAAAGTTCTCAATCTGCAGCACTAATTGGAAGGGCTGGGGGAGGCTGGCTGACTGGGTACCTGACACACAGAATGTCAGAGCATTAGCAATGGCTTTGCTTTACGTTCAAAATCTATTTGTCTTCAAGGATAAGATCAATAAAATGATCAAGTGAGACATTTGTATCCAGCAGCACGTGGAACAAGCGGTAAGGAACAGCCCATTGCTGTGTGCACAATGTGTCAGCCGAAGTTACTACAGCAGACAGCTTACGAGCTTCTGCCACAACAGCACCGGCAAATTGCTCACGCCAGTGACTGAATGCAAGAGAAGGCTACCAGATTAGGTACCAGAAATTATTTACTACGTAACAGTTTCCCAAAGTAGTGACCAAGTTAATTTTATATTATATTAAGATTTGCTGTCTCTAAATTCCATCACTAGTCTGTTTACACAGCTGAAGTCCCTCCTCAGTCGCTTTGTGTGCCATCACCATGTGCAGACATTTCACCCTGAGTGAATTTTCAGAGAGGTTTATCCAATCCCAAGGGACTGGGAGACTGTTGTGACCCAGGGCTGGCCCAGCCAGCAGCAGCACGGGAGCTGACACTCATCAGGGCTCAGTCAGTGACAGCTGGAAGGGGACAACCTGCAGCAGAGGCAGGAGCCTTTACCTCAGAGAGCACTTAGTGCAACAGGCTGATCCCGCTCCCTGGGGCTGGAGCAGCCCCATCCCAGCGCCCCAGGAGCTCAGCAGGAGCACTCCAGAAAGCAGGACAAACACATACAATACACAGCCACAGCTTAATGCACTCACTGCACTTAAGCATGTCTGAGGAGATCAGAAAATAGGCTAAATGATTTAGTTCCATGCTTGTTCCCATTAAATGCTCCCCTCTGACCACTATATCTCTTTTAATTATAACATGAATTTGCTCTGCCAGCAAACCCAGTTCAGCTGGGGAAAGCTTCTGCTCCATTTGTTCCTGCTCATTCCCATCAGTTTCTGGGTCAGCAACTCATTTTCTAAAGGTTGCTGCCACACACAGGTTCATACAGTGTTTTCCTTTCAAGACAACATTGCTGCTAGAATTAATTTTTCCTGGTATGTCCCATATACAATTTCAATGGCAAACAGCCGTAGATGCAGGTGCCATGGGAAGGATTCCATACCATGCCATAAATTGTTTTCTTAAAATAAACAATACGAAATTGTATTATTAAATCCACAGTTCTGCGTGTTTTCCCCAAACATAAGTAGTATCACAGTACTAATGCTATTCCTTGTAGGAAACCTGCACAGGGAGGCCCTGGAAGGGGCTCTCAGCTCTCCCTGGAGCCTTCTTTCTCCAGGTGAACCCCCCCAGCTCTCCCAGCCTGGCTCCAGAGCAGAGGGGCTCCAGCTGTGGAGCAGTTTGATGGTAAAGGCTTTACAAGGAGAAGTAATTGATGTGAGGCATTATTACTCCCATGGATCAGGAGTAGTAAAGTGTATTTCACTGTTCCTTCCACAATACTTGTTGTTACCAAACAAACAGGAATGATTAAAAATCATTCTCTCATGCTCTCTGACTGACTATCCCCCTACGCCCTAGCCAAGCACAATCACAGTTTGAAATAGTAGCTAAAAAGCTGCATAAAAATATTTAAAATAAATTATTCCTGAATTTGTGCATTCATAATCACAGTAAAAATTCATTTCCAATGTCACATCCTTCCGTGGGACATTGTAAGCATAAATGAAAACAGGAAGTTTGTTTCTGGATTTATTTTCCCCCATCCCCAAAGAGGAGGTGGTGGCCAAGTCCATAATACTGGGGGGGTGAGAGCCCTCCAGGCCACCTCACAAGGCAGACCTGCCTCCACAGATATGGATTCCCTCTCTTTTTCCCTAAAATATCCTGTTCATATTAAGGACGAAATACCACCTCCAGGAAGGGGAAGAGAGGCTTCCCCTGGATCTTTCTTTCCTGACCAGTCTCTGCTTCTGAGTTTCACAGAATATTTCTGCCCCAACACATCCATGAAAACCCGTTTCTAGTTAATAACTTCTTTGGTTGCATTTAGAAGAGCAGGATTAAAACAACTACCACGAACCAGCAGAAACCCCCCAGCCTGATTTCAGAGACAACTTTGCCTAATGTACATAATAATGTTGTGTTTGTTTTGTTTCCAGTTTTTCCAGATTTGCTCAGAATTATCCCTGCAAGTATCCACGTTAGTGTCATTCTCTTCTGTACAGTACTGATCATCTTTGCTCTGGTGGGAGCAGGGTTCTTCATGTTCAATGCTTTTGGCAGCCCCTACGAAACACTGCATGGTCCTGTCGGGCTGTACCTCTGGAGCTTCATTGCCTGTGAGTATCAGCAGCCCTGTCCTGCCAGGCTGACTCTGCTCTGAGTTTGCTACTCACAGTGACCCCTCTATTGACATAGGAGGGGTGTTAAGGACTGGGGCTGCACTGACTCTAAGCCAGCAAAGTCGAGCCAGGCAGGAAGGCAAGGGACTCTGCTGTGTAAAATCACACGTTTTCTAAATTGGAGTTAAGAGATACAGTGGGGAAACCCCCCCCCCCAAGGGCAGGTGGCAGGATGGGGACAGTCAAGCCACTGCAGAAAGGTGCACAAGCCCCAGGGACAGAGGTGGTGCTGCATCACTGACACCCAACACACAGTCATAACCAGGAACCAGGTGAAAAACAACCAAAAGATGTCAGTGGTGCAACTGCTCCCACAACAGGAGGGTTCCAGTGTAAGTGAGGTCACCCCTTAGAGCAGCACGGCCTTGCCAAGGACTGAAGGGCTGAGCAGCAGAGAGGGATGGGCTGGCAGCAGCTTGCTGTGAGGGTGGTCTCTGAGAGCCACTGCCACCAGGGAAAAGAGAGCATCCCTGTCCCTCTGCCACACAGGGGTAACAGAGCATCCCTGTCCCTCTGCCACACGGGGAGGGTAACACCCACTCTCCAGGCTGCTGGCTTGGCTGACAAGTAGGTTTACCCTGACTTTAGAAGGTATTATATGTTGCAATCATAACTTAATAAAGGACTTGGGTATGTCTTTATCTTTAGACACGCAGACAGCTCCGTTATGCTCAACGGGACAATGAGTGGCTTAAAGCTGAACACGAGCACAGATATTTTGCTGGCTCGGGGCACTAAAGCAGCCATGCTCAATATTGCTGGTCCTGAGCCAAATTCAATTAGAAAAGCTTACCAATTTCAATAGCCATTGGCTTGGATTCCAAAAATAAACCCTGTTAAAGCTAAATTACAGTGGCCATAAGAACACTCTGCATGTGGTCTTTGGCTGTGGCGCACACACACACACACACACAGGGCATGACTGAGGGGTTGCCAAGGTGATGAGCATCTCCCCCTCCCTTTCAGGTTCCTGTGGTTGCCTCATCATGATTCTCTTCTCCTCAGAGGTGAAGATCCATCACCTTTCAGAGAAGATCGCTAATTTCAAGGAGGGAACCTTTACATTCAAGACTCACAGTGAACAGTTTGCAAATTCCTTCTGGACCATCCTGGTTTGCTCCCTGGTGCACTTCCTCAATGCCCTGCTAATCCGATTCGCTGGGTTTGAATTTCCCTTTTCAAAATCAAAAGATTCAGGGAGGATCACAGGAGCAGTTGACCTGATGTATTAGAATTACAGGACTTAACAACATTTCAAGCAAAGAGATTTGTCACTACTACATCAACAATCACCAGATGTACCAACTTGCAAACAATTAGCTCTGAAGAAGGTAAAACAAAAGAGAAGATTTCAAATAAGCATCACTACGGTATATGCAGTGAACAAAAGAAGAGATGCTGAATGGTAATGTCTGGATGGAAATGCCCTCTTTCTTGGGGTAAGGCCTTATTAAGACATTTGCCTTTTTCCTAGTAAACTTTGAAAAGTAGCTGGTATGAAGAAAACTAGAAATCTCAGTAGCATTGCACAGGATCTGGAAAGTCCAGTAGATGGTTTGCAGTAGAGACCCACACTCACCAGCAGCAGCTTTGCCCTTCAGCCCTGGTGGAAGCGAGGACACAGCTGTGACCACGCCAGGGAATGAGGACACGCAGCAAACTCAGACACCCAGCGAGGGACAGGACAAGGCCCGGGCTCTACCCTGACACCCCTCGGGCTCCAGCTCACACACACAGTGCTCAGGAGGAACAGGAGCTACAGGGAGTGCTTGGGGGGTAAAACCCAAACACCTGCACCCACCACCAGCACTCTGACCTGGCACCAAATGCACGGCAACAACACTGTTTCTCTCCATAAAGCTCTCTCTTGGGGTTTTAGTTTTAACAAACCAAACCGTGCTCTGAGCCCCAAGTCCCAGGAGCTCCTGTTACCCCTGCAGTCGCTGCAGCTCGGTGACAGAGCTGTCACAGCAGAGCAGCACTTGGGGAATGTGCTGCATGATCCTGCTTGCCTCAGGGAGGCAACAACCCCTCTGCAGCTCATCAGGCAAAAGGCATTTAGGGAGTGAACCCAGGTACCTTCATCTCCCATTGCCCCCTCCCAGAGCTCCCAAGAGCCCTGCCTGGAGAGCAGCCATACAAACTCTTATCAAATAACAATAAACCAAGTCAGAACCTTTGGAAAGGGCAGCAACAACACAACAGACAGGTTGCCTGGCACACTGCAGCTCAGCAGGGACTAAGGAAGGAACACGGCAAGGTCTGGTGCAGGAAGCCAGAACAGACGGCCACAGCAGCCCTCACACCCTGAGACATCCCCAGGTCACTTAAAACAACGGACCCTCCCGCAGGGACAGCAGAGCCGGCCCAGCTACCGACAGGCTGAGACGGGAGTAAAGACCACCCACACGGGATCCCCTGGGTGCCTTGGAGACGAGCTGCTCCTCACACGACACGGGAACAGCACTCAGAGCAAACACAAGGACACAGCCCCTGCCCCAGCCACCTATTTATCTGCGGGGGCTGTGCCCAGCTGTGGGTGAGGAGCAATCCCACCTGGCTGCAGGTGAGGAGGGATCCCACCCTGAGTCCACTCGGTCCCCTGGGTGCAAAACGGGCCCAGTTACCAGATATCTGAGCCCTCTGCCCTTCGGGCACTACCAGCCAACGAGGTCTCACTCACTTCGATGCCTTTTTTCGTACTTCCACAGTGAATGGCAAAACACTACTGGGTTCTTGTAGAGGTTTGTCAGCTGCATCCCCGCTACCCAAACACTTTCCCAAGGCAGCTCTGCCCCTGCTTCTCCACGGATTTTGACAATGTGTAAGGGCTGCTGCAAGTCAGCACGACACCAACATTTTTTCATAGTTTTCTTCTTAATCCATATGCATATTCTTCCTAATGATAATGTATGTTCTTAATATATAATTTGTATTGCATCTCATGGTATTGTTTACTACACAGCAAACCCAAACCCCTCCCTTTGCTGTGCAGGCAAGAGCAGCCCCGACCCGGGGCCCGGGTGTCCTCACCGGGGTCACTCAGCCCGGCTCCACCATCCCCGCCCCACTCCCGAGCATCAGCACGGCTGCTATTCGCCTTCATATCCAGTTCCTGAGGAAAACCACTTCTTACGAGCAAAATAAAATTGTGACAGTATTTGTGTGTTTGAGCGGCAGAAGTGACAGAGGCACGGCCGCCCAGCACGAACCCTGGGGGAACCCCAGCAGGGACCCCGGGCCCCCCATCATCCATGAAAGTGCCCCTGCTCCCGCCCCACACTGGAAAATAGCCCCGTTTTGGAAAACACCCCGTCTCCTGCTCCATGCTGGCAAATCCCCACCCTCCTGCCCCCTTCTCCTGCCGCCGCCCGCAGGCAGCCCCCCCGAGCAGCCCCGGCATCCCCCGGCTCTCCCGGCATCAAACACCGATGCTGCCGGCGCAGCGCGGGGCGGCGCGGGCCCCACGGGCTCTGCCCACGCTTCGGTCACGGGGGGACGGGCGGGGGGGTCGGTGCCGCTCAGTGGGGGGGTCAGGGAGCCACCCCCCAGCAGCCTCAGTGCTCCCATCCCACAGCATCGCCCGGAGCATCAACCGGAGCGTGGCGGCTGCGATGGGTGACAGGGGGGCTGAGCAGGAGGCTGCGGGGGGTGACAGGGGGGCTGAACACGTCGCACCGACGGAGCTGGAGGAGATTGTCAGCAGAATCTCTGATCTGAACAAATGGAGAGAAATCTTTAGTTTCCGTGGGTAAGATTTTTATTCTACTTTTTTATCACGTTTTTAATTCCAGGTGGTTATTTAATGTAATTTTTAAAGTTATGTTTTATTACAAAACTTATGTGCCAATGACAAAAGGTCTTTGTGTACTCCGTAATACAAGTGCTACAGCTCTTACTCTTCCTTTGTTCTGGGGTTGTCTTCTGGCTGGACTCTGGTTTCTCCATATGCCAGCAATGCCTCTGTTGGGTTTTTTAAATTGTGCTTTATTTACCTTTTCAGCTTGGAAATCAACAACACAATTCATCAGGTAACTCTTTTCCAAAGGTAACATTTGGTGTTTTTCTGGTGGGTTTTGGGTTGGCACATTGAGGAGGTCACACATCCATACCTGCAGCCCAGGTCTCTAGGAAGATTCATTTCTCCTCCTGCTCCTTTGAGAAACAGGCGTATTCTTCAGGTATTCTGAAAGAAAGTCTCCCTGATCTAAATCAAAGGGGCAGAGCAGTCCAACACAAATTAACCTTTCTGTCTAAAATTAGTGGTTTCCACAGGCAGTTTTAGAACACAGGAAAAAGGATAACAAGCTAACATCTCCAAAATGCAAGCATTTGGAAAACTTGCTGCACCCCTAGGTTGGGAGGCACTGAAGGGTATTCTCTGTAATTCAAACACAGTGTTACTCCCTGCTCCAGTCACTAGCTGGTAGGGATGTGTTGGGAATGCCCAAAGTCAAGGGCACCCATGTTCCAGGGCAGCATGTGTGTCTCCCCTCCCCACCGCCAGCCTAGGACCGGGCACTGCGCCCACCCCCTGGGAATATTAGGGGGGAACTTTGGGTGCATGAGAGCAACAGCCCTGGCGTGATGCACGGTCTGCTCCTCTCCTTGCAGCGATGCCGGGGCAGAGCTGGCGATGGATCACCCGGAGCTGGGGAGCCCCCGGGGCCGCAGCCCCCCTCTACCGTCCCCCAGCCCCTCCCGCTCCCTCCGGGCACGGGCGGCCGCCCCCTCTCCCCGGACACGGCGATGGTGAGCTGCCTGTCTGCTGAATTAAGCATGAGCTGTAATTGAATCTCCTGAAGAGAAAGTCTCGGGAGCCTTTCCCGGCGTTCGGGCGGCTGCGGGCTTCAGCCTGCTGTCCCCTGAACAGGGCAGGGGATGGGGATGCATTATTTATGAGACTCTTAACGAACATGGCTGCAACACAACCTTAAAGCTGATCCTCAATAATTCCCATGAGAGAACCAGTCAGATGACAAGGGGAAATGTTTACCTGCACTTTGGGGCCTCCCTGACAAACAGCCTCAGATGGGAGTCACGATCATGGAATCATAGAATCGTTTGGGTTGAAAAAGGCTTTTTACACCATCAGTGAGCGATTCCAGCTCCGGTCGAGTGCCTGAGGGCGCTGCTGCCGGTGCCGCTGTCCAGCAGCTCGGAGGTTCTGCAGGTGATGGCAGTGCAGACCTTCCCCAAAAAGTGCACTGTACCCAGACAGAGGTTATTACACACTGTGACCGAGCTTCACTGGAGTGGCTGAGTACTGACTGAGCCCAAACATCCCCTTTGCTCTGAAGTTGTGAGGTCTGACAGTGTGACAGTGCTGTGAGCTCACCCTACCCACACCCCGAGACTTCCTGACGTTACAGGTCATCCCCCGTGCTGGGATCTGACCCCCCTCTGGCTCATCCTCGGCAGGGGCTGCAGAAGCTGCTGTTTGGGAACACAACCCCCCTGTTCAGCTGTGAGTGGGCAGCAGCACACTTCAGGTTCCGCCAGCCACACTCTGACCTGGCCTACGCGCTGCAGGCAGGGAAGGTAAAGTGTCACACAGCAACTGGCACCGGCTCCAGGCAGGGAAGGTAAAGTGTCACACAGCAACTGGCACCGGCTCCAGGCAGGGAAGGTAAAGTGTCACACAGCAACTGGCACCGGCTCCTCCCTGTCTCAGACATGCACAGGAGACAGCAGCCAGTGCTGGGAGCCTCAGCAGCACACAGCCCTGCCCCCACACCCCTGCCCCCCACACCCCTGCCCCCACACCCCTGTGCCCACACCCTGCCCACCTGCCAGGCCCAGTGTTCCCCACCGGGCTGGGTGCAGGGGCTCCAGCCACAGCCCCCTCACAGCCACAGCTGCCCTCACAGGGGAGCCTTTGGCCCGAGGCTGGAGTGGGATGGACGGCCTGGAGCCAGCAGCTGGCTGCAGGACAGACTGTGATACCCTTCTGTGAGAGGTTCACACGGGAGGGCTCAGGAGAGGCAGCAGGATGCACAAAGCAGCAGGACTTTCCTGTTTCTTTTCCAAGAATTAGACTTACTTAATTCTTCCTGCTCCACCTAGACATCTAACAGGTGAAGTCACCTACACTGTCATTTACCAAAGGAGTGAGGTTTTTTTCTTCCTCCTTATTTGTCATCACAACACTGCACCCAAAAAAGCAAAAGCCCAAGATAAACACTCAAACTGTAAATCCCCTAAATCACCTGGAGGCTGAAATCCTGGGTACAACCACAGGCACCACTCCCTGCATTCCAAGGCTCTGTGCTCCCAGGAGGTACCACAGCCCTGACCCCGAGCATGGCAGGGAGCAGGCACAGGCACAGGCACCCCCGTGCACAGCCTCACACTTGACCCTTTGCTGTGAGACTAGAGGGGAGAAAAAACAAACTGTGGGGCTTCCAAGCACACATGGTGTCTGGAGCTGGGTGACATTCCCTGGGGCCGAGCACTTTGAGGGAGGGAGAGAAGGAGGGAGGGCACCCATGGGACCCTTGCTGTCCCCAGCACACAGCCAGGGCCACCCCACAGCTTCCTCTCCATGAGGGCTTCCTGTTTTCCTACTGGCCAGGGACTGCTGGGAATGGCATCTGCTCCTCACACAGGGGGATTTGTCTTTCTGTCCCTAGGGGGGAACGAGAGCTGTTCTGATGGCCGTACAAGCACACATCATCACATACCTGCTCTTCACAAGAGACACAGAATATACTCACCTGGACAGGTAAGATGCTGAGCCTTCCCATGGGACACACAGGAATTATTTCCTTGCCTTCTTTGGATTCAGGCAGACCAGCTTCTGGGTTCAGCCAAACCAGACCCAGGTTCAGGTGTGCAGCTACAGGTGGGGATCTGTACCGGGGAGAAGCCTTGGCTGACCCCTGGGCAAGGCTTCTTCCCACCAAGTCCTGTGGTTTGGGATGGTGGCACACGCCCCTCCCCGGTGTGTCACAGCCCCCGGTGTGTCACAGCCCCCGGTGTTCCTGCACAGGCTGTGCCGGATCGGGCGGCAGGAACAGGGGCAGGCACTGGCCGTGGCCCTGGCAGAGACCCTGTGGGCAGCAGGAGGAGGTGGCAGAGCCGTCGTCTGCCTCACCACCACAGCTGGCACCGCGATGCCACGCGCAGGCTGCAGAGCAGAAACCTTCACGGACAGAGTGAGTATGGAAACGCCTGCTGCCAATGGAGCCTTCCTTAAAGACACCTTTGGCCTGGAATGTGGATCTCCTAAACCTGCTCCCTCACTTACGGGGCACCAAAGTGGCGAGCTCCCCAGACCCAGGTCCCACCACAGCCCAAGACACACCCACGTCACGGCAGGAGCTGCTGCTCCCCTTCATCAAAGGCCGATCTTCCTCCCCCTGCAAAAACAAGAATCCAGTTAGTGTGAGACTGCTCCCAACTCCCTGACAGAGCCAGACCCCGGGGCTGGGCAAGGGGCAGAGCAGACCCCTGCACTGTTCTTTCACTTGGCTAAAGGAACCACAGGATTCAGAAGCTCAGGTTTTTTATATAATTCACATCTCCTTTACACCTCCTTCCCCGTGCTTGTGCCCACAGATCCGGCTCTTTGAGTTCTCGGAGAAAGCTGCAGCTCAGGAGTTCATCTCCCACCACATAAACTGTGTAAGTGGGGATGTTTGCTCTATCCAAGTTATTTTCTTGCTGAATTACATCTTATTTCCCATTCAAATCAGACCTTTTGAAGGCAAGTGCCACCATCCGCAGGATGTGGTGTTAGCATACAGTAAAGTTCATGGATCTTCCTTTGGGAAGAGATCCTGCTCCCACTAAGATCCCTGGGACTTTAGCCACTATTCCAGCTCTCTCATCCCACAAACACTGGGTAAATGGGACAGCATTTTGTATTTCACTGAAATACAAGATGTGATTCCTTGCAGTCTCAGCAAAAATCTGGGGAAAAAAATGTACAAAACCCATTTAGCCAATAACTGGAAGTTTCTTTTTTTTACCTGATCCTATTCAACAAAATTAGTTATAAAATCTTCCTGGAATAACACCTTACTCATCTGGCTCAACACACTCACCTAAGGCCATATTGAAGCAGATTAATTGTTTTAATTAAATGTGATTTACTGGCCATAATTTCTTCCCTGTGATCCCTGATTCCTTTTTCCAGTTCAGGTGTGAAGGAAGCCACGGAGTGATCCTATTTTTATACAGTTTACTTTTCTCTAGGACACTTGAAAGGTATATTTCACTTTTTAAATATTTTCCTCTAGTTTGGTTACATCTTCTGAAATGGCTTTTCCTTTCCTCCCTTTCCCATCAGCCAGGCAGGGAAATGCAGCATCACTTCCAGCACCAGCCTGGCACTGCCCTGACATTCTGTGTTTGGCCATACAGGGTCCAAGAGGATTTGGGTGACACAGCTCCTCTGCTGAACGTCAGTTCTGGAAATGTCACCTGCACAGAGGTAGGATCAGCTACAATCCACAATCAAATGTTTCCCACATTTGATTTAGGAAAAAAATTCTTTTTAATCCAGAGAAAAAAACATAAGGTCATGCAAAAATATTTTGCTAATTTTAATCATGGCTGTGCATGCAAAAAACAGAGGATGATGATGATGGTGATGGTGATGACGACGATAAGAACAATAATAACAAAAAAGCCACCTGCAGCCTGGCGTTCCCCTGCTCATGACAGGCACGACAGAGCTGGGAGTGGGACCCCACCTGCAAAGGGTGTTTGCCCCACGGTGTGACCACGGGCTCTGTCCCCCAGGCCGTGCTCAGCCTCCTCCTGACGGGACGGGCGAGCCCCCGGGAGCTCGACAGTGGGGCCGGGGAGGCCCGGGGGCAGCGGGGCCCGGTGGGCTTCCTGCGCTGGGAGCGGGCGGCGGAGCGGCAGGTGAGAGAGGCAGGTGAGAGCGGCAGGTGAGAGCGGGGCCGGGCAGAGGGACCGCGGCTCCCCTCGGGCTCACAAGGCTGCCCTGCCTTGCCCTGCCCTGCCCTGTCCTGCCCTGCCCTGCCCTGCCCTGCCCAGGTGAGCCCCGCGCTGCACACCCCCCTCCTCCCCGTGTGGCTGTGCGCTGTCCCCGGCAGGCACGGAGTCCTCTTCGGCACCGACCCCCGGCTGCTCTCCCACTGGAGAGCAGAGAGGCTCTTCCACCTCTACTTCTACAGCGGGCAGCAGGAGCAGACCCGGACGGCACATCTGACCATAGGTACAGACCCGGGCTTGCCGGGGGGTGAGGTGTGGGCGTCACAGACCTCTGTCCCTCCTGTGCTTAGTACTCAACAGAAAGTTTAAACACACCATGAAGCAGGATTGTTTCATGATTAATTCAAAATTTAAATAACCCTCTCTCCAGCTGTTGTGTTTTCTCCATGGACAGTAACCAAGCCCCTCACAACCACTCCTCATTCCCCCACCAGCGGGACTGGGGAGAGAAGCAGGAGAGTAAAAGAGAGATAAAGACAGATTAACAAGGAAAGCAAAGGCCGTGCACACAAGCAAAGCAAAACAAGGAGCTCACTCACCCCTTCCCATGGGCAGGCAGGTGTTCAGCTCTAGGAGAGCAGGGCCCTATCCTGCAGAACAGTTACTTAGGAAGACCAACCCAAACATCCTCCCCTTCCACCTTCTTCCCCCACTTGCACTGAGCATGATGTCATATTCTCTGGAATATCCCTTTGGTCAGCTTGTGCCTCCTCCCAACCTCCCATGCACCCCCAGTCTCCTTGCCAACACGGCCTTGACACTGTGTAAGCTCTGCTCAGCAAAACCAAAAACATCTCTACATTATCAATCCTGTGTTCAGCACAAATCCAAAACATAGTGCCATACCAGCCACTGGGCAGACAGTTGAATCTACCCCAGACAAAACCAGTATGCCAATGCAGAGAGGCTGGCACGTGGGGGTCACCTTCCTGCTTCCAGCAGCTGACTGAGGCTGAAGTCCCTGTTTTCCTGCACAGCACCAGGTGCCACCACAGTCCTTGTGTTTCCCCCCAAGTTCCACATCCCGCCCAGAAAGGGTGAACTGCTCCTGTAACATCACTTGGATTGTGAACAACCAGGCTTTGTGCTTGGGGTGCAAAATTCTTGTTTCTCTACCACTGTGCACCACTCACCTTTGTCAATGAATGCCTCCCTCTTCCTCACTCTCCTTTCACTGCAGCAGATAAAGTGGCCAGAACCTTGGAACTAAGGGGTAAATCTGCAAGGAAAGGTGAATCGAGATCCACCATCATGAAACCCAGCATGGCCACAGATGTTATCTGTGCATCTGCTCAGAAAACAAACATGCAAACTGCACCCTCGGAATTTCCGGGGCAGCCCCAGCCTGGGAGGCCCTGCCGGGCTCCCCCAGCTCCCTGGGGCAGGGCAGCAGCACATCTGCACCCATGTGGCTGCAGAACCTTCTGCTTTTAACCTTCACCAAAACCTTTTTGAGAGGGATTGGGTTTTTTTGACTCTTTTTTTTTAACAGCATTTCCTCCTCAGACACTCACTCGCGTCACTGGGAAGAGGCACCAAGTGCAGACGCCTGCAGCCCAGGGAAGAGGTGCCCGGCCCTGGAGATGGCAATCAGGACCAAGTGGGCAGGTGCCACCGTCAGCTGGAATGGGACAGACCCCTTCTTCTGAGGAGTGAGCAGGATGGACCCCTGCTCCTGAAGAGTGCTCCAACTGCACTGGTCACTGCAGCATGGAGGACAAAAACACCTCCCCAAATCAAACAGCCCTTGGTGCACTGAGGGGCCGCCCTGTTCACAAGGCATCACACCCACTGAGGAAGCGTGTGCAGGTGAGGAACAGTCACCAGCAACGCTGCCCCACCACACATCTTCTCCAGGTGGTAGGATGCTGCTTCCCATGACAGCCAGCAGGAAAAGGAAAGAGTCAACCCCCGGCACAGCTGCCCAGGGCAGTGGTGGATCATTCTGGCATTTGTGATTCAGTGATTTTACTGTCATGCCAAATCCTGGCACCCTGCATCAGCCTGGCAAGCACAGGCAGGGCACATAACTTCTCACTCACAGTGACCACTGTCCACTTCCTTCTTCGTTGCCATCACTCAAAGAAGATCTATTAGTCATACCCTTAGCGCTAATGTACAGTTGCTAATGACAACTGCACTGAGAACAATAAACCTTCTGCAAGCAATCCAGAAGCTTGGTTCAGATTAATTCAATTTTCCAATGAAAAAAACCAAGTGGTGACATCGATCCTGAGATTCTGTCGGGCCAGAATGAGGAGCTGCCAGTTACAGCTGATGTGGGATCTGCACCTGCTCCTGTCCCCTTCTTGAGTTTCTGCTCAGTTCAGGACACCCCTGAGCACGTGGCCTCCCCGCTGCAGAGCTGTGTCTCAGCCCCAGTGCTGTGGTCCCGTGGCACCTGCAGCCCCACTGACACCGGGAGAGGGGCCCCAGGGCTGCCAGGGCTGCACCAGCCCATCACCCTTCTGTGCCCACACCGGCAACTCTGGACACCAGGACAGACTGGGGAACAGAGAGTCAGGAGCAGGGTCCCCCACCCCTTCAGCCACATCATACCCCCAGACACCTGCCTCCCACCCCAGCCCTGCTCCCCATCCCCCTCACAGACCCAGTGTGATTGTGAAAGGCAAAAGAAGGAAGAGGAACCCAGCTAACCCCAGCTGCACCCGCTGTGGGAGTACACGCCCTCCCCACCTCCCTCGGGCTCCCGTCCCGCTGCCCCCACATCTTCACATCCTTTTAGAACCTTCCTGCCATGCAGAGCTACATTTCAGCTGGTCGTTTCCCTCCATTAGAGCTGAGCCCTTGCTCATTCCAGCCAGGTCACATCACGCTTAGCAATGCTTTAGCAATAAGCAGCAATAAAGACAGTCTGGGTGTCAGTCACATTTCTCTGAAAACTCCCCCAGCCCCGGCACCTCAGGAAGTGCAGTACTTGTGACAACAGCTACAGTCTCTCACTTCTATTCTGGAAAGACAAATAAACCTTGCAAACCTTGACACATCCCACAGATGCTCAGGGGTGCTGTCATGCCCTGAAACACCTGAGAGGATCAGAGGCTACACAGCCAGGAATGCAAGCAACAAATCCAGACACACACAAATGAAACTTAGCTGTGTTTTGGCACCTTGAATGAGTTAATTTCATGGAGGAAACAAGCACCAGAGCCCCTGGCAGCAAGGTCCCTCTCCTGCAGACCTGCTCACGGGTAATACCACTTTGGTTAGAAATGCTCTGTGTGGGCAGAACAAAGTGTTGCTTGTTGATGGACAAAACCCCTCAGAACCAAACTGCAGGAAGAACTCCGGAGAAAACAATATTGAAAGTGTTCAAGGCCAGGTTGGACAGGGCTTGGAGCAATGTGGTCTAGTGGAAGGAGTCTTCCTTCTGGATCCAGGGTAGAACTGGACGGGCTTTAAGGTCCCTCCCAACCCAAACCATTTTGTGAGTCTCTGATTTCTGGAGGGATTTAACAGACACATAGATGTGGTGCCAAGGGACACTAGTTAGTGGTGGCCTTGGTAGCTCTAAGTTAATGGTTTGACTCAATGATCTTAAAGGTTTTTCCAACCTAAGCAATTCTGTGTTTCTGTTGTTCTGTGACTCACTTATCTGGTGTCTGGTGTTACTGAAAGAGATGTTGCTTAAACTGCTGGGTTTTTCCCCAAAAACTTTTTTTTTTTTTTGTCTGGGGAATGAAGCCAGTCCAACTTCTCCCCTTGTTTGGTCCCCGCATGTAAAACCAGAGCTAAGAAAACACCTCATTCTGCAGAACATTTTAAATCAGCCCAAAAACATCTTTTATCATTTTT
>NW_020884895.1:12014137-12039933 GCF_003945725.1 Corapipo altera
GGGATGGGGAGGTGATGGGTGGGGGTCTTCTGCAGGTGCGCGGGTGTCCGCCAGGCCTCCCGTCTGTAGGCCAGGAGGGCGGGCAGGGCCCCACAGCGCGGCTCTGCCGGGCCACCCGCACCCTCCCTAGGGGGCTGCCCCGGCCCACGGCCCTTCCCAGGCCCGGCCATCCCCGCCCGCTCCGCTGCCGTCTCCGGGGTGACGCGTGGGGCGCGGGGGCCGCCGGGACCGAGCGCGGCTCCGCCTCAGGCCCGGCACGGACTCGCAAGGTAAGGATGAAGGGCTGGGCAGGGGGACGGGGATGGGGGGGGGTCCGGGCGGCCCGGTAGGGCTGCCCGGACCACCCCCCCATCCCCGTCCCCCTGCAGAAGACCCCCACCCATCACCCATCACCTCCCCATCCCAGGCAAGGTAAGGATGACCTCCCCATCCCCGTCCCCCTGCAGAAGACCCCCACCCATCACCCATCACCTCCCCACCCCGTGCGGGCCGGAGTGGTTTGCCGCAGCAGCCCCGGTGGTGACGGGGTTTTTGTGGCGCGGGGCTGTGGGGAAGGGCTGCTGAGAGTTTCCCAGCGGGAGGTAGATAATAAATAGGTACAGTCGCAGAATGCGAGCAGGGTACAGAGTTCCCCGTAACCCTTTAGCAGAGTAAAGTCACCAGGGAGTTGATCCGAGGCACGAGACTGGGAGCAAGGAAACTTTGTTTGAGGGTATCCAGTACCCGTCCTCAAAATACACCCTGCAGCCACCCCGGGTTCAGTCTGGTCAGATGTGACCAGCTCTGTGTCACTGGTTCCTCAGAAACTCCCCACGACTGCAGCCATCAGCAGCTTTTTCTCTCCAAAGCCCACACAATGTGTTTGAAGGGGTTAACACATCCGAATCCTCAGCTACAGCATTCTGTGCTCTCAGCTTCCCCCCGAAGGAGTAAGGCTAATAAACACCACAGTCATTCCCTTTCTTTGGGGGCATTTATTTATTTATTTACCACAGATCTGCTTTTCTTTTTGGTCGTTTCCTGAACTCAATATTTTGAGTTAAATCATTCCAAGATATCCCAGACACAGATCAGTTGTAACCACCCTTGGGCGCTTTGTCATGTTGCATTTTGAGCAGAGCCCTCTTTCCTCACACTAACAGGGGGATCTGGGGGCTGGTCCCCCCTGTCCCTCCTCCCCACTCTCCCCATGTCACTGCAGGCAGAGGAGGACACTGAGCCGAGATGTGAGTACTGCGGCAGCCTGCTGAGGCCATTCCCTTTCCCCGAGGATGTCCCTTTCCTTGAGGATGTCCCTGTCCTTGAGGATGTCCCTTCCCCGGAGGATGTCCCTTTCTCCAAGGACATGGAATACGTAAGCTGGGGGAAGGACGAGCAGGGATTTGCTGTGGAACGGCTGCACTCAAGGTTCTTCCACCTTGCAGAGATTCTGCTGCAAGAGCCACCGAGACCTCTACGAGTTCATCCTGAAGGAGAAGAAGAGGCTCAAGGATGCCAGCAGCATTCCCAGAGCTGTCAGCACCCACGAATACCACGGCTCCGAAGCCCATCAGCTGCAGTCAAAGGAGCAAGAGAACCAGAGGTACTGGGAGAACTGGGAACAACAGGCAACTCCTAGGGAAAAGGAGCATTAAGAAACTACGGGGAGAGCAAATGAAAGAAGAAAAACGTTTGTTTCAGGCACCACAAGTTCGGATTCTCTCCAGTCCCCCCTGACTCCTCTGTAACCGGACTGCACAAGGAGGAGACAAGGTACGTGCTGAGTGAAGTGCTAATTCCTGTGCTGACAGATGAAATATCTAGAGACAGACAGAGACAAGAACACAGACACAGCTCTGGGAAGGGACAGTATTTGGGTGTAGCTTTTACCTCAGGCACTGAAACAAAGCTGGAGTTTTTATTTCTGTTTTGCTCCATAAACTCTGGCATATGTTTGGATTCCAATTTCCAGTCATAAGAACTCTTCAAGTTCTCGGCCCAAAGCTTGTGCAAGTGTCTAAGCCTCCAGTACAGGCTCAAGGAAAAGTAAACCAGTACACCTGGAAGTAAACTTGGTTTCCCTGAAGATCCTTCCCAGCTTGAGAGTGCAAGTGCCTCCTACTACGTACAGAGCACGCACCAAACCACTGTCACAGTCAGATTTATAGGAAGCTACACAAGAATAGGGAAAATATTGCTGGAGATGAGCTGTTTTCTTGTGGGCAGCTCTCCTCTTTCACATAAAATCTTGATCCAAACCTGTTTACGATGTTGAACTCTCCTGCCAGCAGAACTGATGCCACTGCAATGGCAGAGTCTGTTCACTGGAATCTGTGTGGGAGCAATTCTTTTCTGCTGAGATATGAGTATTTTAGTGATACTCTGCTGCCTCTATTACTTGCAATTGTGTGAGTGGAGAGAAAAACAGGTTCAGAAAGTTGTGTTCCTAAGGCAGGGATATCCAGTACTTCCAGCCTTCCAAACAGGATACATGAAATGTCTATCAGGAACACTTCTGTTTTCCAGGCAGCAGGAGAGCCATCTGTCTAGAGGGTCACCTGTCCTGTCTTTGGAGCCGACTGCCACTGAAGGTGAGTTGGCATTTCTTATGGATTTATTTGTCCATTTATCACAACAATGTATTCAGTGGAATTGCTGGTGTCTAACTCTACAGGAGGATCTTATAGAGCGACGTGTTTGTTCATTGTCAGGTGTGCAATCCATTAAATTAGGTACAGATCCAGCTGTACTAAACCATCCCTCCCGGGAGAACACAAAAGCAGGCACATCCCCCTTGCACAGACAGGGCCTCCTTGCCATGACTTTCAGTATTTATATATGTGAGGTTTCCAGCTGAGATGCACAGAACCTAACCTGAGAGAAGGACAAGGTGGCAAAGCCAAGCCCTTGGGAGGTAGGAACTGCCAGAATGAGGGTGATCCCCATTTTGCCTGATCAGGTGGATACTCCACCACTTCCTAGCCCAGGCTGTGGGTGACTGAGCAACCTTTGGGTCTAGCTCTAAAACCAGAGTTTGACTAAGAACAGGTGAACCAGATTTACAAATGAGCATGTTTTCAGAGAGGATGGCAGGGCACTGAGACTTCTGCACTACCAGGGATCTCTGTCAGTTCCAGTGCATGGAATCAAATCCTATCCCAAAAAGTCGCTATTTACACAGATGTGTGTATACAAATAAGTGAAAAACTGACATCTTTTATCATAATCCTGTTCTCTCCTGTTCTGAAATAGCTGAGCACTTTGGGCTGCCCTTGTTAGAAAATACTTTGAGACAGACTCCCAGGATGAAGCATTTCAGCCAGGAATTCCCACACCAGCAGAGGTGTTGGGCAGCCCGTGGTGGGCACTGCCAGCCCTCCCCACTACACACAAGCCCTCCCTGTGCTCTCCAGGTTCACACGAAGCTGGAACCACATCACCCAAGGGCGAGATGCCGATGCCTGCTGGAAGTGTAGCCAAGACTGAGGAGGAGCCCGAGCCCAAGCCTGAGGCTGAGCCCGAGCCCAAGCCTGAGGAGGAGCCCCAGCCCAAGCACAAGGAGGAGCCCGAGGAAGAGCCCAAGCCTGAGGCTGAGCCCAAGCCAGAGGCTGAGCCCAAGCCTGAGCCCAAGCTCAAAGAGGAGTCCGAGCCCAAGAAGGAGCCTGAGGAAGAGCCCAAGCCTGAACCCAAGGAGGAGCCTAGATCCAGGCCTGGGCCCAAGCTTTGGCCCGAGCCTGAGTCTGAGCCCAAGAAGGAGCCCACACCCAAGCCCAAGGAGGAGCCTGGGCCTGAGCTTGGGCCCAAGCCTGAGAAGGAGCCCAAGCCTGAGCTCGAGCCCGAGAAGGAGCCCAAGCCTGAGCTTGAGCCCGAGGAGCCCAAGCCTGAGCTTGAGCCCGAGAAGGAGCCCAAGCCTGAGCTTGAGGAGCAGCCTAAACCCGAGGAGGAGCAGCCCAAGCTCGAGCTCATGGAGGAGCAGCCCAAGCTCGAGCTCATGGAGGAGCAGCCCAAGCTCGAGCTCATGGAGGAGCCCATGTCCTGCCGTGTCACCAGCTCTGGTTTCAGGCCCCTGGGGAGGAAGGCAGGTACCTGCGGCCGACGGCGACGGGTGCACCTGGAATGTGTCCATGCTCCGAGCAGCCAGAGCCTGGTGCTGCCCATCTTCACAGGCAGCTGTGCCAGCCTGCTCTCATCCATTTTATCCTTCTAATCTTAGGTGAGGAAGAGTAAATTGGTGCAAAAGTACTACAAACATGGAAGGAAATTCCTTACCCTGCTCCCAGATGGAACCTCACAGTTATTGTATCCTTACAGGGCTCACTTGCCCACATTAGTCCAGGGGTATAACTAATTTTAAATGTGTGCCAGTTCACTTTATCATGAACAACCCAGCTCACCATTCCCACTTGCTCTGTCTGAGGAGCAGCAGCACCTGACACAGCTCCTGGGCTGAGGTTTCCCAGAGCAGGCAGCAGCTCTGATGAGGGATGGGCACTTGCATCCAGCACCCAGCCCAGCAGTCAGACCCACTCCCGAGCTCTGGCCACCTAAGAAGGGCCCTGCTGGCCCTGGGGGCTCCCAAAGCGCTCAGTCCCATTCTGACCCCAGGGGACAAACCAGCAGAGTCCCACCAGCACATGGCAGATATGTCTGTGCTGCAGGCAGTGCCTCAGAGGAGCACAGACAGCCTGGGATTACCAGTGTGAGTCACTACTGTCTGATGCAAGAGAACAGGGCACTTTCACCCAGGGACCCCACTGTTAAAGCCACAACATTTTAAGTCACCCATGTTATTTTTCATTGCTGTGGCTGACTTCTTTCTGACCCGGGGAGGTATGGAAGTGTACCTGAGCTTTGCCACCAAAGCAAAACACTGGCAGTGTCCCAGGTGACACCTTTACCATATGAGATTTTATACTCCCAAGTAGTGCCCTGAAGTATTTAGTGTGTAATAACAGACCAACCAGCAAAGCAGGGGGTTACGAACACCTTACCTGGCAGAAGCTATCCATCTGGAAACCTGGCCATCATGGTTACACGAGAGGGAGACCAGATGATTTGCACAGTACAGGAAGACGAGCCGAGGACTGCCAAAATCCGCGCGCTGTTCCAGTCCGACGGCAGGAGCACGTGCTATTACCCCAACGGAGATGAGTGGTGCGTTCAGCAGCTCTGCTCTCCACTGGCTTTGCAAAGGCCACAAAGGGTATTTTTAATAGCATCCACAAATTGACAAATCCAGCAGCTCATAGGCCCTGCTTGGGGTGCCCCCCAGAGCAGCAAGGCGACCCCAGCTATGCCTTGGGAGGCGGGGAACAGACCCTGACCCTGCTGTGCCTCTGTCCTGACCCTTGGGGGAATGAGGGACATTCTGCCATGGGAGCTGCAGGGTTCAGAGTTTCCACTTCCCTCTCTTTTAGGATAAACATGAGTATCCAGGGAGGGCAGTATTTGGACCAAGCAGGCAGCAGGGTGAAAAGGTGGACGTGGCCAAACATGTCACCAGGACCCCATGTCCCACTGAGCCCCATCTTCATCTCCTTGAACCGGCACGTGGGGGTCAGGATTCTGGCCCAGGACAAGATCATCATCTCCTTCCTCGCCATGGGGCGACAGGCAAAGTTCAACATGGGAACCAAAGTGCAGGTATTTCTCCGTGCAGAGCTGCTCCCCACATCGGGAGTGGGGCAGCCAAGGAATCTCCTCTCCATAGGGAAGCATGCTAATTCCCATGTTGCCCCATGCTCCTGCCCCTCAAAAAGCAAGCAGTGTTGTACCCCTACCAGTCCCACACAGACAGGCACCTGCCAGCCACGGCTCTCTGCGAGGAGTCAGTGTGGGAAGCACCTCTGGGTCCTTGGTGTCCCTGGCTGTGTCCCCAGGTGTCACCCTGGCTCTGCCACGGAGAAGAGCTGTGGTCCATGTGGGCAGGGTCCATGGCAACTCTCTTCCTCCACAGGCTCGTGTCACAGGGGCTGGGAGGGGAAGGAAGCCCCGTGTCCCAGGCTGCGGTGGCTCTACTGACACATTCCCTCCACTCCGCAGGTCGGTGCTGCCGGGGGGCCGCCTGCCCCAGCCCGGCTGGGCAGGGACGAGCTCCTGCTGCATGCCTTCCGGGTCAGGATCCTGCAGCTCTTCAACAGCATGCGGGGGTGCATCAGCTTTCCTTCCAGTGAGCAGTGGAACAAAATGCAGCCTCCCGCGTACGTCCTGAGCCAGGCTGCGAAGATCCTGGAGCTCTGCGCTGCCGCCGACGTCAGCGAGGAGCTGCGCAGCTCCATCCGGGCCATAGTAAACGCACAGCTCTGAGCAGCACGTGTGTGGTGTGAGCAGAGACACTCCCCACGCTCACGTGGGCTCCCCTCGGCCCTGCCCTGCTGTGAGCAAAGGGCAGCCCGGGGCTCATCCCCACGGCCCCTCGGGGGTCTCGCCCAGGGCAGGCAGCACCAGCCCACACTGAGCTCACCTTGGCAATGGAGGCACGAGGGGGCTTTGCTCAGATCACCACACAGGCACCGCTTTGCTGTCCTGATGAGGTGGCACCAGCAGGATGCCCAGGTGTCCCTGGCACCAGTGCTGCTGGCAGCTGAGCTGCCAGTACAAGACAAGGTGGTTCCCTGTGCAGAGAGAGACAAATGACCACGGGGTACCCAAGGCAATCACCTACACTCGGCCCCAGGGAGCACCAGCTGCAGCCTGGGACGAGCTCTGGTTAAAGCACTGCAAACACCAAGCCCTCAGCAGGCATTTAGACGTCCCTGGGCCACAGGGGCTGCAGCTGGCAGCCCCCCAGAGCTGCCTGGGGTTCACCTGGCCATCTTTCCCCAGGGTGGCCACACCTGAGCTGTGGAGCTGCCCAAAGAACAAGGCCAAGCCCCATGTGCCCCTCCCGGCACACTGAGGTTCTCGGGGGGCTTACACATGACAGACACAAGCTCAGTGACCTTGGAAAGTTGGCATTTTATGTGGTTTTTCAATTGCAATTCCAAGAATGTCCATCAGTGACAAACACGGTACTTCACACAGGAAATGGGAACTCTTTTATTTCAATTAATGTTTTTGGGTTCTATTCAGGACAGCAGGAAGGCCCAGCTCATCTTTCCAACTGCCAAGAAGAACCGCTGGAGCTGGCCCACATGATTAAAGAGCAGCTGATCTTAATTTTCACTGAAGTCACCAAATGATGTAACTAATCCGCATGTAATTTTGCTTATATAATTCAATATATAACACACTGTTTTCTACTCTGTCATAGATTTTGAAAAATATACAAACCTGTTTTAACCACATTAGAGAGAATTTGTAGACAGCTGTCAATTACTCAACAGTTTAGGACAGTATCAGACACTCCTATAACTTCATTTTAAACTACAAAAAGAACATAAATTCATATAAAATACAACAGATTAAACAAACTTTTCTTTTTCCAAGGAAAAATTAGGTATCAACTCAATCTGCCATTGTGTGAAACATGAATATAAAATAAGTTACCATTAGTAATGCCTGCATTGCTGAGCTATGAACTGGTTGAATGAAGTCTTAAAAAAACTATACAGTATTATTGCACTCGTGGCTGTGCAGTGTGGGACCGGCCAGCACCGAAACGGGGCTCATTGAGTGTTTGTCCAGGAGGCTCAACGTGGCTGCGAGAGAGGCGTCCAGCCTGCACCAACAGCGTCTGTCTTCAGCACAGGCCTTCATGGGTCTGCGCCACGCGGCCCGGGAACCACCACCCAATGCCTGTGGGGAGACACCGCGTTACTGCCGCCAACACCCTGTGCCGGCACACCTGGGCACACCTGGGGCACAGCTGGGCACAGCTGCACTGAGACAGCACACCTGGGCACACCTGGGCACAGCTGGGGCACAGCTGGCGCACCTGGGCACACCTGGGGCACACCTGGGCACATCTGCACTGAGACAGCACAGCTGGGCACACCTGGGGCACAGTTGGGGCACAGCTGCACTGAGACAGCACACCTGGGCACACCTGGGCACAGCTGGGGCACACCTGCACTGAGACAGCACAGCTGGGCACAGCTGGGGCACACCTGCACTGAGACAGCACACCTGGGCACATCTGCACTGAGACAGCCCACCTGGGCACAGCTGGGGCACAGCTAGGGCACAGCTGGGGCACACCTGCACGGAGACAGCACACCTGGGCACATCTGCACTGAGCCAGCCCACCTGGGCACAGCTGGGGCACACCTGCACTGAGACAGCACAGCTGGGCACAGCTGGGGCACACCTGCACTGAGCCAGCACACCTGGGGCACAGGGGAATCATAAGCTACGTGTTTTGAAAGCCACACATGACCTGGGAACGTGGAATTGTTTTTGTCATAAAATACCACTGCTGCCAACAGCTGTGGAGCATTGGCAGCAGGACAGGGCAGGACAGTGTCCTGCTCTTCAAGGTTGTGCAATTCAGCTGGGTTACAAGCCAAGGAAATGTAAATCCCCTGCACAAACGCTGCTCTAAGGCACATCATGCAGCGTGTTTCTGGTCTCTGCACCACACACCTCACTGTCATCAGGCCTCCTGCACACAGTGACACAGCTTCTCCTGCCTCATGAAACGCCAGCTTCCCGTTCTGAGACAGGCAGAACGAGCCACAACCCAAAACCTCCCACCCAAACAGACCCTGTGATACCACACACAGGAATTTACTGTCACAGAGGCTGCTTCTCCAGGAAAACACTGAACTGAACAAACGCTCAGTCTCCAGCGTGCTGTCACACCCGGGCACACGCACTGGTGACAGGAAGAGACTTACGAGGAGTTTCAGTGCTGTTCCATGGGGCTATGATCGATGATGGGGCATTGACTCCATGTGCACATTGAGCTTCATCTCGTTATCAAGGATCTGTACAAGCTGCTGCATGGAAGGGAGGTGACCAGACTCCAGCTTAGACCACACCGGGACATCTAGGGCAGAACACATGAAGGAGAAAAGCACTGTTAACACTGGGAGCACCAGGAAACAGGGCTGGTGTCCACATGGAACTGAGGAGCTCTAGGAAGCCGTGTGAGTTGGTACTGATCTATATTGAGGAGAGCATCTGGATCAACGATGCTTCCAACCTCTGGCTATGCTAAGCTCCAGCCCAACCAGGAGAGCAGTGTCTAATGCTTCTGTTTAGAAGTGTATCCTATGGGTGGAGAGGTGCAAAATATCCACTGACATTCCTTTCAACCTGAAAAACAGTACTGCTGTCCACTGGTACTGAAAATCTGTGAATAGCAATGGATTCCTTAGGATTCCAAGGCTCTCCTGGTTGGGTCCCTTGGAGTAACTGTTTTGTTCGTTCTTTGTGTGTGATGTGCTTTAAGTCAGAAATGATCAGCTAGGGACATGAACTCTCCAATTATATGCTCTCCCTGTCCTGTAGTGTGCTTCACCAAGTGTCCCTTTAAGTTTTTACAGAGCTACTCTGACATCTGTATTAACTGCTATATAAGACTTCTACGATTTTCATCATTTACTGAGATAGATGATATCTGCAGATCCGAACGGCCAGCAATTCCCACACACCACATTTGCTCACACCATCCCTCATTCTCCTCGCTCCACAGCTTTCATGTGTGTACACGTGCAACACGAGAGTCCGTGAAACAAAGTCTCAGCTCACCATTCAAAGTGATTTCAAAAGCCCCGGTGGACATGCACTGGTTCTCAATCATGTTGCTCAGGAAGAAGACCATCATGCAGGCGTACACCTGGAAGGGAACAGAGACCCACACACACCTCAGCCACAGCAGCCACACATGCTGCTGTTCATTCTCAGTGAGCACTGGACATTCACGGGTGTCTCTGAACTCCCTGTGTGGAGGAACTGCTCCAGGAATGTTCCCCTCCACAGACACCTCCCTTCCCTCCTTTTACACAGACCGTGCACCTTGCCTGCCCCAGACAAGCACCGAACCAGCTCTGAGCCCCCCCAGCTCCAAGCCCTGGTTCAAACCAAGGTGAGGTACATGCTCCTGCTCCAGCCCCGTCACAGCTGGCTGCAGGGGAGCTGGCAGGGTGACACAGGAACACAGCTGTTCCCACACCCTGCCTGTCACTGTCACAGCAACACTGCAGATCACAGAGCATCAGGCACAGGCACAAACAGCACAGCGAGGCAAATCACAGAGTGCACGGGAACCACAGGCCCTTCAGCACATCTCTGAGCACTTCATCTGGAATCTTCTGTGTATGGGATGGCACCTCCAGCAGTGCAGCTCCTCCCTCATCACCAGCACCTTTTTAACTCCCTTTCCCTGCTCATGGGCACACTCTCACGGGTCACTGCAACACCACAGAACCTGGCACAGGGACGGGGCAGTGCACAGCAGCCAGCCTGGCTGGGCACGGCGTTGGATGGAACTATTACAGCTTCTGGGCATTCACACTGGCCAGTGAGAGACCCAGGGCACGGGGCAGCTCAGTCTGAGGGTCTGTAAATCGCTTTGGTTTAGTGGAGTAAATCTGGAATAAGGTTACTCTAAATCAGAGTACAACACCCCAAATCTCCTGGCATCATCAGTACTGACTCACAGGGATATTCTCCCACAATGTCATGCCAGAGTCTGCTCTGCAAAACACCCACATTTCAACTCCATTTTTCTAAACACCAGTGAATTTCTGCCCAATCTATCAGAAGTCTGATGGAAACATCAACTGCAAAACAGTTATGAGACAGTAGAGAAGGGAAGCTGCAATTTTAACACCAACAGTACTGGCCTGAAATACTACTCTTGAGCCCTAAACAATAATAAACTCTTCTATCATCTTTGTCAGCAATGCTAACCTCAGCTGTCCCTCTGCAGCAGTAGCAGCTTGGAAAGAGATGACAGAATCACACCTGGGTCTGTCAAAAGCCCAAAGCATTGCATAAGAATTATGCTACTGCAAGGCTGCTGCTTATGAAAGACAAATCAGTCAGAACTGAGAGGGACTCCCAGAGCACCCGTGAAGTCACTCTGAAGTAAAAGAATTATGTCCCTTACCTTGTTTTCTTGGCCCCACTGCCAGATGCTTGGAGCTTGCATGCCAAGGAAAGCAAATGGGTCCTTGCCAACGATGATTAAGCCAATTAATACTAGTTTGAAGACAGACAGGAAGGATGCTATGTGCCTGTTGGAGACAACACACCAGAGACTGAAAGGTTCAGCTTCTACTTCACCATACACAGCTGTAATTCATCACCTCACTACAAGAATCTGGACAGCATACAATCAAACGTTTCAGGGGAAGTACAAAACTTTCCAGGTAAGTTTATCTTGCTGTAAAAAAAAAACCAAAAAACAAACCAACAAAACAAAAAAGCAATACACATTAACAATACCCCCAGCAAGGCACTGCTCTTGTACAGCACCCCAGAAAGACACCTCCTTGTACACCACACATGGATTCTCTTGTTCCTCAGCAGACCTTAAATGAGAACTTATTTTCAACTTAAACATGTCTGAATAGGGAAACAGATTCAGTTTCTGAAAATGTTCCATGTTACAGAGATACATTCAATTGATACATTTCCCAGCGAGGCAGAACTCCCCACAGGCAGAGCCAGCTCACACAGGCACTGTGCCCTGCAGCCTCCATCACTGCAACCCCGACAGAAACGGGGCCAGCAAGCGCTCCAGGAGCCATCCCAGTAACTATGGCATCACTCTCCAGCGTGGGCACAGTGCTTTAAATAGCAAGAATTACACTATTTTCCTTTTGTCTTTTTCCAAATTTCTTTGGGCTTCCCCCCAAAAGCAGCTAAGGACACACTGGCAGCCTGTCCCCTGAGGTGAGCTCTCCATGACTCATGTAAAAAATGAACTTTTCCCTCCTGTGCCCTTAACCCATTACAGGGATTTGTCACTAAGTGAGTATGCCTGAGCAACAAATTGAATTTATGTTGCAATACAGCATGAAGAAAAGTTGGGAAAATTCACTGTGGAAAAAAAAAACAGTTACGTAATTTATTTCAGATTGGATACCATAAGTTCCATCATAAACATATCCAGATGGTGATATTTGTATGGAAAACTAAGGCAGCTACCTGAAAGGGAAAAAAACACTGAGTGTGCATTCTGCACGCAATCGCGATGGAAAAACCCCTTCAGTTTTCATTTCCAGCATTATTTCAGTGTAAATGCATGTGTTCAACACTGGAAAGCAGACAGCCAGTACTGCTGGCCATTTCTTACCTATAGATAGGTTGAGGAAGGTAGTTCTCCCCTTCGATTCGGATGTCTGGGTACCGCTGGCTGATGACCCGCATGTACTCCTCAAACACCCGCCTGTAGCCTCAGGAGACACTGGACACAGACAGGATTGTCACCACAGCTCGAGGGCTGCACAGTCAGTCACTGCTGAGCAGCACTCGCCCCAATCATAACCCCTTCAGGTTACAACCACAGTTCTTATGCCACAGAGAAAAACCGATCTGCAGTGAAAGTACACATCACAACCCCCAGCAGGAGAACCCTAATGTGACACGGGTTTGCTCCACATCCCAACACTGACTCTGCTAACACCCAACAGGCACCGAATCACTTGCTTTCCCTGGAAAAAACTGTTAGTTAGGACTACGTTAGGAAGTCAACGTAAGCAGACCCTTGCTCTGTGCCAAAAAAACCTCTTCACAGAGAGCCGCCTGAATCTCTCGCTGTTACACCGCAGTCCCTCTGCGGGGTGGGACTGCCCAGACAGGCAACATCGCTCCCAGCCACGCCTGTGTCAGCACGGCACGGGACCTGCAGGCGTTGAATATTCCCGAGCTGTGCTCCGCCTCGCCTTTCTGCAGCCGCCTCTGCAAAAACTGCGGTGACAACCGCCACCAAAGACCCCAAACGCAGCATTTTCCACCGAGCGCTCCCGCGGTGCCTCAGACACGCACGGCCCGGCCCGGGCTCTGCTCCGGTCGCACCGGGCCCTGCCCGCCCCAGGCCCGGGGTCTGTTGGGTTTTTGTCCCCGCAAACAGACTCCGTGTGCGCCGGGGCCGCCTCAGCCCCGCTCGGAGCCGCTCACAGCACCGGCAACACCCCCGCAATGGTGCAGAGATGCCCGAGCGGCCCGACTGCAGCCCCAGCACTGCACCAAAACACACACAGAACTGCAGCCTTTACTAAAACATCGATCCCTTCCAAACGTAAGCCCGCGCCAGCAGAACGCCACACGTGCCGTCAAAGGGCCCGAAAAACGCGTTTTTACGGTGGGCGGCCGCATTTTAAGGGGGTCCTACTGGCAGGACCACCGTCCGCCAGCCGCTGCCGCCTCCCACGCCCCAGCCGGGCCTGGCACACCGGCAGCTCGCCCGGCGCGGGGCGGCTCCCCCGCGGCCCCCGGCACCGCGGGCGGCCCCTCCAGGACGGTAAGAGTGAGCGAGCGAGGCCGCGGCAGCGCTGAGGGAGTGGAAGGAGGGAGGGAGGGGAAGGCGAAGGCCTGGCGGGCGCCGCCATCTTGGCCGCCGCCATCTTGGCGGGCGCCCCTCACCAGATCTGGAACTTGAGCAGCGGCCCGGTGGCGTAGGCCATGCGCAGCTTCTTCGCCGGCAGCCCGCCCTGCTCCGCCGCGGCGCCGCCGCCCGGTCCCGCCGCCAGCGCCGCCAGCAGCAGCAGCAGCAGCAGCCGCAGCCCCGCCGGTCGCATCTCGCCGCCGCAGCCGAGGCTCCGCGCGCCGCCTCGCCGAGGTCACGCGGGCGCGGGGGGCGGGCCCGCGGTGTCCGTGAGGGGAGGACGGGAGGGCCCTGAGGGAGCGGCGGGCGCCGAGCCCGCGGCGGTTAAAGGGGCCCTGCAACGGAACAAACACGCTTCTTTACTATTAAATGCTCTTTATTTTTATCTACATTCCGTTATTGCATAAAGATCGCATCTCTTTTTAAATATAATAAATCTATCAAATGTTTTCATCGGCTTCCCTCTCCCCACCCGAACAAGGAAAACCAGACTATTTTAGGCAATATGCTCCAGAAAAGGAGCATATTTCTGGGTGGAACAGCAGCAGAACTGGCTGATGGATATTCATTACTTTATGGTTTCACAAGTGCACAAATCTTTAGGAAAACTTTTTTAAAGGCAAATGTGCATTGCTGTGGACTTTCACACCCTTAGCCGTTTGCTGAAACATTTTACTGTGTTCAAGTTAATAATAAACTACATTTTGCATGAACTTCATGTTAGCGCCACACTGGAGCTCCAGCAAGTTTTAAACACCCAGTTCTAGATCTTCCAGTTCTTTAAGGAGAGCAGCTTCTTTCTGAATCTTCTCTACCTAGAACAAAAAAAAAGCATAAGATGTCACAGATGTAGCTTATTATAAAATTAACCTTGAATAAACTGCACAGATCTTAACCATACCTGATTCTTCTCAAGCTGTTTGCCGGCAGCTGCCTGTTCTTTCAGCTGCTCAATTGCCTTTAGCTTCTGTAAAAAAAAATACAAAAAGCCACTCTAACACAAAATATTGGTGAATCAAGAATAAAAAAAAAGTCTTAGCAGTTGTTCCACTTGCAATTGCCTGAGGCATCTAGAGGCAGGTCTCTGCCTCCAGAAGGCACATTCCCTTTAAGAATCTCCAGATACTCAATCCAGAATTTCCCACCTACAACAAACATTTCTTTCAAGAACAAAACCTAGAGAAGAGCAGCACTTCCTCCTCTCTGAAACGAACACCATTCACTGTCTCGCTGAAGGGCTGGATCCAAACTCAGAAATTACTCCATCACTATCTCTCTTCTTCACACATTTTCCTCAGAAAGCCTGGAATGTTAATCCAGAGACAATAAAAAGCAGAAGGTGGCCAAGAGAAATGTGAGAAGTTCTCTAGCCTGAACTAAACAATTTCTGTTCTGAAATTATTTAATCCAAGAATTCTCAAGACTGGCAGTAAACTTCACACTTGCACCACAAGGCCAACCACAAAGGCATGGTTCCCTTGTTGGACCCAGGACCCAACAACCATGGAGCCCACACAGCTCCTGTCTGAGCACCAACACCTTTCAGTGCAACCTGCCCCTCAGCTGGGGACTGGCTGCATCTCCACAGCATTCCTAACTGGAGCCTGGAATACTCCCCCCTGCAGCTGGCAGTGGTTCTGCTCTGCCACCTCTGATGGGCCCTTCAGGAGCTCTGCCATGCCATGGCCTCCACTGCTGCACACGCTGGGAAAGCAGAGGAAGCTGGCTACAAATTCAGGACACTACCATGGATGTAAATGCATCCTCCTGAGCCTAGCTCACCTCACCCTCACGCTGGTCTTGGAGACATCGTTCTGTTAGAAAAAAAAAAAAGCCTCACCTTTTTCAAATTCTTTATCTTCTTGTCCACTTCAGGATCTCCCGTGGTGGTGGCAGGCACAGCGTTCCGTGGGGCGTTCTGTGGCGCTGGGGCCTGGGCAGGGCCCTGGTTTGCATCAGCTTTGGCCTCCTGTAGACAGAAATGCATGATCCAGAAAATACATTGGATTGCAAAGAGCTTGAAAAATGTCTTTAATCACTTTAAGGCATCCATTTAGTATTTCTTCTTTCACTAGTTTGCTGGTGTATTCCAAAATGCGTGCACGACTTGCTCTGACATATTGCATTACCTCTGGATCTCTTTCCAGGGACAAAGGCTTATCTAGAACAACTCACATGCTGTTTCTTGTTGAATTTCTACTTCCTCAAGACACCAACCATATATACAGCACATGTCAGTAAGGGTGACATGATAAACACATACACAAATGTTTTATAAAGCAGACTGGATCATTGTCTCTGAAGCAAAAGAAAGGGCTCAAAACCAGTGCAAGAAATCTAAAAAACCTTATTTAAAGAAATTATTGCTTCAGAGGTTTGTAGGAATTGGAAGGCTAATACCAAAAGCTGACGTTTTTCTACCTAGTCAAAGAATAGCAAGTCAAGGGGTGACAAACAGCCTGTCCCTGGTCTGCCTTGAAAACACACCTCAGCCCTGTCCTGCTGGGGACACATCCCAGTACCCGGCCCATTCTGACCTCCCACCCAACACCAAAACACGCTCTGCAGAAGGTGAAAGGCCAGAATTACTTTGTCTCCACACTGATTTCAGTTGACATTCACAGCAACTCCCCAAAGCTGTTACTCTAAGTCATGCTTTTATGCCTGCTTTAGTCTGGCTGAGCTCTGCTGCCCTCCCCACACCGCAGCACAGGCGAGATGTGTGGAGGGCTCTCCGTGCACAGGTCACTGCTCTGAGACTGACCAGTGTCCTTTGGGAAAACTAATTAACTAACTAACATTATCCTTGAAAGAACGACTTCCGCAGTACCTGTTTAGCAGCCTTCTTTGCTTCATGTTTCCTCTGATTTTTGAGAGCTGTTTTAGACAGTGGCTTATCACCACCTCCCAAAGGGGGTTTCATGTTCTGGGGTGGCTCGTCCTCGTGCTGCAGGATACACAAAATGAAGTTAAAAGCCTCTATTCCCAGTTGGCACAGAAAACCCAAAACCTACCTAAGACAACATCATATGCAAAGATGAACCAGAAAGGAAGGAAAAACAAAGAAAGGAAGGGAGGAATAAAAGTATGCATTCCTTGGAGTAGCCAAAGACTGTGACAAGGGTTTCAAACTCATCCACTCAAGCTTAGATGGGACTACCCTGTGCATCCTAAAAATTTCATAGATTTCTGATAAAATAACAAAATCATGATGTTTTCTATTTTGAGGGGAAATAAAATCCAAGAGGAATAACCCAGCACAAAGTGAGCAGAGCTTGGCATTTTGCTGTTGTTGACAGCTGTTTGACTCAAAACTCCTGGTGACCAGAGAGGAAGGCTGGGTGCTGGGAAGGGAGATGGAGGGTTTTTGGGGGACCATGGGGGATGAGAAGGGAGGGTTGTTCAGTGTTTTTAAGATAACAACTGTGGTGCTGTATTGTTTTAATGCATACAACAAGATTTTTTTGCCCATAAGTAAACAGAATTATTTTTTTAATGTGTCTTCTCCCTACTCCCTCTGCTCGTGGATGGTTTGTGAGCACAGTTCACAGGCTGAGTCTCCTTCAAAAGCACCAGGCTCAAAATCAAAGCTCTCTGGGACTCAAACACCAAGGGTGCTGCTACTCAGCCTACTTTGAAAACCTGCAGAAAAGAAACTAATTAGACAAGTAGGTCACTGTACTGAAAGGTGTTTAAGCTGCAGCTGACTTTCTACTGATCCAATCTCTTTCTAACAAATAAACTTACCTTAGGAAAAAAAACCAAAGAAGAGTGGCTTTTGGGAGGCCAGTCAACCCCCAGGCTGGCTGGGCTCAGACTGGTGAGTCAGGTCACCCAAATCAGAGGTTTCTGTCCTAACCAGAGCGCCCAGTTTCACTGCAAACCACATGTGCAGTTTAGTGTTCTAGTGCACACTGCAGAGAGCATTATTAAAGTCTGCAAATGCTTTGTGACAGGACAGTATTTCGGCCAAAGAAACAGGAGTTTCCCAGCACACCTTGCAGAGCGTGAGGAAAGTGCCAAAGAGGGTTATCCAAATCCCTCCAAACCCCCTCAGTGCTGCTGTCAGCCCAGTTCCCCTCCTCATGTTCCTCCTCCAAAACGCACACATACAGGAGGCCAAGCTCCAAGCAGACAAAGCCATGAGACACGACAATTCATTCCCCCAGGACACTGCTACTCACGAGCTTGGAGCTGGTCACGGGCTTGTTCCTGAGGGCAGGAGGTCTGTACGCCTGCGCAGGCTTCGGCTCCGCACCGGGCACCTCGCTGGGCACCGCCGGGTACCTCACCGCTCTCTCCGGGAACACCCCGTCGGGGAAGGGCTGCCAGGACACCTGCCACATCTCCTCGTTGGCTGGCACCTCGTAGGTGTGCAGCACGGAGCCCGTGTAGTGCCACACCTTGTACCCGTTGCCGACCCGGAGCCGGGGAGCACACGTAGCTGTCACAATGTGCTCCCCGTCGGGACACCACGCAAAGTACGTGGAATCCGAGGCCACGGGTTTGGAAATGAGTTTGTAGTTTTTAACATCCCACACTTCCATCTGCCCCCTGAGGTTCCCAAACCCTGCCAGCACCAGGATGTGTCCGTGGGGGCTGTAGTAGGCAGCGTTGCGAGGCCCAGTGCCAAAATCAAACACGGGGTCACATTTCAGGTTAAAAATTGTGGCTTTGGCAGGCATGAAACCGTACACAGCACAGAACTCAAGAGAATTGGGGCTCCAGGCAACATCATAAATAGGGCCGTTTTTTGCTAAAGGAAAAGGAAAAACAGACAACTGTTGGGAGGTTGCATTTTTTCAGTGCGAGCCAAAATAAAATCCACAGCAACTCTTCATGCTTTGCAAAAACGGTGTGATGCAATTATTGACAGTGAAAATTAATTCTGCTAACAACAGAGGGAGAAACAGCCTTTTATGTTCTCATAACTTTAGTTACGGTTTGCAACAATAACTGCAGCCATTCCAAATTACCTCTGTAGGGTCAGCACCAGCACTTTTACAGTAAGCATAGCTTGTCATGTAAAAAAAATCCTTTATTTTTTTTCCTCGTTACTCAAGTATGACCTCAGGACCTTCTTAAACTGTCCCACTGGAAACCTGCGAAAACAGGAGTTTTATACCAGCTGGATAATAGTTCCTCTTTTTTTAATCTAAGAAATATTGTGTAGCTCAGCTTTGCAGTGGTAAGCAATAGTAACCTAAGTTACCTTTGGACAACACCCATGCACAGTATTTTATAAACCCGATTTTAATGTGAGTGAGCACACAGAAATGGTTTCACACATCCTGATCAAAACTTGGTACTGTTAGAAGATATTCTATGGGTTGGAACATTAGGAGATACTGAAGAATGATGAATTAGTGATGAAAATTTGCATAATATATCCAGGGATAAATACGAACCACAGGCCATTATAACTTTTCATAATCTGGATATCTTTACCCATAGTTCAGACAAATGCCAAGTACATTACTGAATCCTTAATCCAGAGCTGACCCAAAATCTGCAACTGAATTAAATGGTTCATTCCTGTTGTCACTCTGAAGTCTCATTATCTTTTGAAAGGAGGGTGTATAATCACACTGTCTGTGTGTCCCCCTTCAGAACCTTTTCAGTGACATTAACCCAGTGCAGCTCAGAGACACAAGTGTGACAGAAAATGACATCTGGTAGATGAGGGCAGCTCCATGTGGGCTCCACAGCTCAGGCAGAGCCTGCAGCAGCACCACGTCTTAGTCAGGAACCAACTCCCTCTGCAAATGCCAGTGTGGAAAAAAGCTTCAAAACTGGACCTTCAAAAGCAACCAGAAGTCCAACTCCACAGGGAATGAGGCACCACTCACTCCAAGTATATCAAAGGTAAGATAATATAGCAATTAAGAAAAAAAACAAACCACAAACCCCAACATCTTACTCCAGAGGTTTAAAAAAAAAAAGTGGTGAAGGATTTTTTGGTAAAAGCACTTGATTGTGTTCTGAAGCTCCCTGCAGTGCACTAAGCAGCCCGTCCCCCAGGCCGTACTCACGCAGCTGCACGACGGCGCTCTCCCCGTTGGCCGCGATGTAGTGCAGGGTCTGCTCCCCGTAGTACGATGCCCCCGTTTTGTCCACCTCGGTGCTGGCCACCACCAGCACGGCCGTGGCTGGGAACAGACACAGTCAGTGCAGCACAGCTGCTGCAAACCACACCAGCCACTGCACAAACCACCCCTGCAAACGCTGCACTGCACAAAGGGGAATCGCTCTGCCAGGAGTTCTAGCTGGCTCCTTGTGTGACAGCGCTGGCATCATCCTCTTCTGCACTGAGTTTGTTCTGATGTTAACCCAAACGCACCAGATGGAAAGTGTAAGCTCCATCTGCTCATTCACTGCTGGATCACAAGCCAGTGAACGTACTTTGCAGCCATAAAAACAATATTTCTAAGACAGAAACCAAAGCTCCTGATCAGCCCTTGAGTAACACGTTCCACCAACAGCTGCTGTTTGCACATCTGTTATCCAAAGCCATGTGCTCATGCGTGGTTTCCACGTGTGTGTAACACCCTCCCTGTATTACAAACTACGTGAGTTGAAGTGGTTTTTACAAAATTACTCTGAAACAGCTTGTTGCTAACAAACAGCAAAGCACAGAGCCCTGTCAGCTCATTCCAGTTGTGACATGTCTGCATATGTACAATTCTAATCTTAATCTAAGATTATACCAGAGCACAAACTGGTCTTATATTTACAATCTAAATACACTATCAACACAGAATGCAAATTTATATAGGAATTTGCTATTCAACTCCAGGATTTACCAGCATGTATAGAACACTCTCAGTTACAACATACAAAATCGTGACAGTCACAGGAAAGTGCTGAGCACTCCGGGGTGGGCAGAACTGCATCTTAACACTGTGCTGGCATTAATGGCTGTCCTCAGGGTTTATCTGCATATGCAAATTAAACGCAAACCCCCCCACAGTGAACAAAGAAATACAGTCCAAAATGGGCGGAATGTAAAAGTTCCAGCACACAGCTGTTGTACCTTTCCTGTTCCACAGCATTGTCACCCTGTCAGCCTTGAAGAAGCTCTTGTTGGCGAGCGCCGACTGCGGGCCCCCGAAGTTGGGGTACTGGTAGAGCCGCACGAAGGACGGGGCCCCTTTGCTGCCCGGGACATACACAGCAACCTGCAACAGCCACCAGAGTCACTGCAGCTCAAAGCACAGCCCACAGCTACTACCACTGTGTTGTATTAACATCACAGTCTTTTTTTTTTTTTTTTTAAGAAAACCGAGAAAAAGATTGGAAATGGGATCAGAAGTACCTTGGTTGGCTGTGCTCCTGGGGACAACACAAAATCACTGACCTTCTGTAAATGCAGCTTATTTGCAATGGTGTCTGCAAAGAAAAAGGCCACAGATGTGTGATGTTAATGACAAACCACATTACCTGGATGACCTAACCACACCCTTCTATGGGGCTGTATCCTGCATAACACAGATCAGTAAGGGTAACCATAAAGGAGTTCTTTTACTAGGCAAACAGCCATTACTTTCCCATTTCATCACAGTTCTATTTACAAAACCAACTTGAACCAAGCCTAGGTCTGAAGCCCAGTATTTAGTATGTGGAAGTTCAAACAGCACAGGAAGCCTGCAAATCCCAAGTGAACACTTGTGCTTAAAGCAGGTGTTCTTCACCTTACCTGGGCTGGCTTCAGCCACATCCAGGGAACAGGCACCATTACAGAGACAGCGGCTCTGCCCTCACACCTTCCCCACAGGAAGCACTCAGAGGCCTGTTCTTGGCTGAATTCTTTCCACAAACAGCTGCTGGGAACAGCAGCACCCCAGAGCCTCACTGCAGCCAGGAATGTGCACTGCCAGCAGACCTCCTGCTGAGACTGATATTCCCTGCTTCCCACAGCTTCATTAACATCAGCAGGGCTAATTCTCAGGAAACCCCATCTTTTATAGCTGTAATTCTTGTATCAGCTTTACATTTAAAACAAAGAACACAAAACCAAAATCACACAGTGTTCTCCCCTCAGTTTTCTTTAATTCCTTTACGGTTTTGTTCTAATTAATTTTTAAACCCCTACTTTTTTCCTCCCTGTTCCCTTTCTGACTTCTATTGACTCCAAATATTCCACCACCAGTATTAAATCTCCTTGGTAAAAATTTTCAGGCTTCGCTACTTCATATTTGCCATTGATACAAATTTTTAACAAGCCATTTCTTAACAGTTTATTGACAGAACACACATAACCCACAGAAGTAATCACACATCACATTCTCTACTGACAATTTCCTGGATCTCATTACATGAGAAAGAATATAGAATCAAGCCTCTTTAACTGAAAATCAGATGCATTTCATACCACATATGCCAGTGAAAAGATAAATAAGTGAAAACAGAGCTCAGTAAAGCATAATGATTCTGAATTCCAAATTCAAATAGAATATAGGCAATATTTAAAATATAAAGCAAGCAAAGAAGAAACAAGGAAAAACTTGAAAAAGAAAACCACCCCCCAAAAGAAGCAGTATTTACAGAATGAATGAAATGTAGAGAAATACTCGCGTACTGAAGTTGTTGTTTTCAAAGAAGTGCACTTCATTGTTCACATTCCTGGCACAAATGCTTTCATCATCTGCCCAGCAAGGACACCTGCAATTCAAAGGAAAAGTCAGAAACACTAAATCATGCTCATCTTTAGCTCTCCAGGATTGTTTTCCCCTCCCTTTCTAAAGCTCAGCAAGGTCTAATATGATATGTTTCATATTATGGACAAATAACATCTGCATAGCAAAAAATATGCAAGTGGACTCAGTTATTGCCTGCCCAGCTTCGTCTGTGGTGCAAAAGGAGGGTGAATTAACAATGAGCTGCACATTGACACTCACAAGCCCAGACTGGCCTTTAGTCAGCAGCAGGCACTGCCTTGAAAGCCAACACCACAAAACCAGCTCCATTTACCTGGATCAGACTTTGGAAACTGAATTTCTTTGCAAACAATTAGCATCTGGAAGGGTTATTTACCAGTTCTGCATCTTTTTCTGGATGAAGGACTTTAAGCATTTTCCGGTTCTCAGATCATGGAGCTGCAGGTTGGGCACCCCCGCTGTGCCATCCTTCCCAGCTGCAAGAAAACACGGTGGTCTCTGGGGATTAAACCTGCTTCACCAGGACACCTCACCTGGGGATTAAACCTGCTTCACCAGGACACCCCACCTCACCTGCTTCACCAGGACACCCCACCTCACAGCTCTGCAAACACCCACCCACGCAGGAACTTCTAACAAGCAGCATCCTGCCCCTGGGGGGCCAAACCCATGGCTGCTGATTGCTGCACCTATTAACCTCAGTCTTTCCCTCTGCAGAAAGAACTCACATTTGAAGGTGTAGGGTTTCTACTCCCCACTGCAGGGCTGGGGCCAACACCACCTGCACAGCTCTTTAATGCTTGTTCTTAACCAAAATCAAAAACCATCCTTGTGGCAAACAATGGAGGCACGTTCTCCACTCTTACATTTTGCTCTCATGGGAGTGCCGTGATTTTGTCCATCCCATGGAAGTCACAGCTTTCTCTGCAAGACATGCAAAATAGTTCTGCTGCTTTTAAACTCTCTGTACCCTCCTCCTTACCCCAGATACCACAGCCTGCCTATGGCTGTCAGTGATTCAGGACAGACCCTGAACAGCTCACAGTTTCTGCTGCTTTCTCTCATCCTACAGCCTGTCCCAGGCCATTTCCCAAGGCCCAGCTCTTGCCCAGCTCTTCCTGAGGCAGCATTTGCACTGTCTGCAAAGGACACACTGCTCAAACAGGACTGAGGCTCTCTCAGTCAGGAAGAACCCCTGCAGAGGCAGGGAAGGGAATAAAGCCCTGGACAGGGACAACACTTCAGGCACTGCAGCCAGGGGAGGACACAACTCCTGCAGGAAGGCGTCTGACGTGCCCTGTCTGCACAGGAACACAACCTGCCTGCACAGACACTGCCCACACACAGCACCATGACCACCTCCCGGTGCGTGGAGACACGGGGTTCACTCACAGTAACTGCAGCACGTCCCTCTGACTCAGTGTTTGTAGGATGGCATCCCTCGCTCCACCACCGTGTCCCTGATCACCCACAGACCCTTCATGCACTTTCTGTACTGCTCATTGAGCCAGTAAATGTCCTACAGAGAGCAGACAGGTCCTGGAGAGGCTGCCAGCCCACTTCAGATGTGCACACACGCCGGGTGCCTGCCCAGCTGCCACAATACTCACTTGCATAGGGCTGCCACGTGGCCAGAACATTATTCTGTGGCGAGAATTCAAGGCAAACTGCCTTTGGGAGATCAAAGGAACGCAGTAACTCAGCTCTGGTGACATTAACAACGTTTACTCTGGAACAAAAAGACGCTATTTCAATAAAACATGCTTACAATAGTTAATTAATTGCTAAGAGAACTGTTCATGTATTTGACTCTCCTAAGTCTGTCCCAAATTTAGCCAATGTAACACAATTAGAAGAGCTTTCTTCCCTTCCCGCTTTTACTACATTTTTTGGAAGAGCACATTTTAAAACCAGATACCCAGGCATGACAGAAAAAGTGAGAGCACAGATCAAAACAGAACATGTATTTTTATCTGTAAGCTCTGAAGAAGAGAGTGAACTCTAAAATGCACCTGGTCTACAAAAAAGGAATGTTGTGATGTTGGTACATAAGGTGCACAGAGTCTTTATTTCCTGTGGGCTTTACTAATTAATTCATCCCAGAAACCAGGTACTGGGAGCTGTGAACAAAAAACCAACCAAACAAATAAAGCACGTGCAGATTACACAGGAATGGGTGCATTATACACTGGAGAACAGCAAATATTTCATCTGAGAGTCAGGAAACAAAGCCACTACTGTGAAGAATGCAAACATAAACTGCATTTAAAATGTGCAGGCAAATACTTGCACTAACAGCAACAGGCTTTACACAGAAAAGAGTCACAGGGCATAACTGATCCAATTTATTTCACACAAATTTAAGATTAAGAACATAAAATGCACCCACTTTTCTCCATTGCACCAGGCAAAGAGAGAGCCATCCTTGCTAAAAGCAACAGCTTTGCAATTTTTTCCAGAGTCCCTAAAGAAATAAGAAATGTGCATGAGTCGTCAATGGCGCCCAAGTGAAGATTTTTTAACAAAACCAAAAAGCAACACATTTCCTGCTGTGCCCTCGATGAGCCCTGCGGTCCCTGCTGCCCCTGTTCAGGGACTGTCACCTGGCAGTCACACCTCAGGCAAGCACAAAGCCTCCCAAACCATCCATCTCCTGAATCAGGAACAGGAAGAAATAATTCACCTATATTTACACATTTTCCAATTCCAGAATCTATCTTTACTTTTTATAAAACCGGGTTTTTTGCACAAAAGATCAGAGCCAGTGACAGCAGTACCTCTGGAACGCCGAGCTCTCTGTGAAACTGGGGGGCCCGTTCACCATGTACAGCCCTTCGGACCCTCTCACTGAAATGGAAACAAGGAACTCATTTCAAATTGTCCAAAGCAGTTGTGCTAAGTTGTGAACCCTAAAACAGGCACAGACGTTCCCCTGCTTGCTGTAAGGGCATCCAGGACGTGAGGTGTGCCTGAGCCCCCAGCCCAGCCGCCGGGATGGGGACCCAGAGCCCTGGGCAGCTCATGCCCCCACCTCGCAGCAAAGCAGTTTTTCTCATGTCTGAATGCAATTTCCTGGGGTTCAGGCCCTGACAGACCCCAAAGGGACCTTTTAACACACCCTAAATACAAGCCACAAGCTGCACACCCCTGCCTGCAGCCTGTTCTCTGCCATCAGGGCACCCATTGAGATCCAGATTTACAACAGGTTACAGACAGCACCGAGCGGCCCAAAATCCACCCGCAGAAGCTGCACCCCCCCGACCCAGGCGAAGGCAAATACGGTTTTTAAGGCTTAGAAACACAGAGAAGGAAAATACATCTCCCTGCTGTCAGGGGCAGCTGAACAGGGAGATGCTCAGAAGAGCGAGCGCTCTTAAGAGCCCTGGCACCGACCGAGCCCCGCGAGAACCCCCCCGCGCCCGAAGGGCGAACCCCGGACACGCGGCCCCGGGAGTTCTCGCGGGGTGCCGGGCCGAGCGGCGGCACCCACGGAGACGGCCCGGCGAGCCCTGCCCGGCCCCGGGAGCGGCACCGCCAAGGGCGCCAGGGCCGAGCTCGGCCACGCCGCGGCAGCGCTCCCTGCGGAGGGGACGGGTGGAGGGTACTGGCGGACCCGGACCGCCCCAGCCCGACGCCGCGCCCGCCTCCCGGCGCGGCCCGGCCCGACGCACCCGCGAGCAGCGGCGTGGGCGGCGCCATCTTGGCGGCGCCGGGGGGGGGGG
>NW_020884895.1:12040333-12062135 GCF_003945725.1 Corapipo altera
GGGCTGGGCTGGACCGGGCTGAGCTGGGCTGGGCCGGACCGAGCCGGGCTGAGCCGAGCGGAGCTGGGCTGGGCTGAACCAGGCCGGGCTGAGCTGAGCTAGGCTGGGCCGGGCCGGGCCGGACTGACCCGAGCCGAGCTGATCTGAGCTGGGCCGAACCGGGCCGGGTTGAGCCGAGTCGAGCTGAGCCGAGCTGAGCGGGGCCGCCATGGTGGCCAAGCAGCGCATCCGCATGGCCAACGAGAAGCACAGCAAGAACATCACCCAGCGCGGCAACGTCGCCAAGACCTCGGTGCGCGGGGCCGGGCCGGGCGGGCGGGGGGCGGCGGGGCCGGGGGGGCCGCGCTGACCGGTGCTGTGCCCGCAGAGAACGGCCCCGGAGGAGAAGGCGTCGGTCGGGCCCTGGCTGCTGGCGCTGTTCATCTTCGTGGTGTGCGGATCAGGTGAGCCGCCGCGGGCCCCGCTGACTGTTCGGGGCGCTCCTCGGGCCCGGCAGCGTTCGGGCCCCCCGAGCTCCCTTCTCCGCTCTCTTGCAGCCATCTTCCAGATCATCCAGAGCATCCGGATGGGCATGTGAGGGGCCAGGGCCGGGCCATGGCCCGCCGGCCCCGGCCGCCGCAGCACTGCCGAGGAGCGGCGCGCGGCACCGGCCGTGTCGCATTCCAGGTCCCTTCACGAGTCATTCCGAGTTTTCTAGCCCGTGCCACAGTGCCTTGAACAGCACCACATGTATAAAGCAATAAAAGTCTGTTGTTGATCTACAATCGTGGACCTACTTATTCGCTGAAGATCCAGCCTGGTCTCTCGTACACGGAGCTGTAACGCCACATAGGTCCATAGGAACTGGCATCTTGTAAACACCGGTCCCAGACCGGTGCCACCCTCTGTATAGCTGGAAATGGTTTCATTTGACGCTGGAAGCCGGGATTTTTGCAGTGGCTGGAGCCCGACTGTGCAGCATGTTCCCGAGGAGCCCCACCGTGCGTCAGCCGTGTGCACAGGGAGGCCCCACTGCAGCATGTGGCAGTGCCGTCCTCGCAGCTGCAGCTCCTGTAGCTTTGCCCTAACCCACGCCAAGCGCTTGTCTGTGTAGGGGCGCCGGGGTTCCCGAGGGACTGGCGTGGCCGGGCAGCACCTGCTCCCGACGGGACTCGGCGCTGGAGCGTCACGGACTGTGGAGCTCCCAGGGCCTCTCCCGGCTGTGCCTGTGCTGTAAATACTCCTTGGACAACTTTCAGCCAGTGGTGATAGTTTTAAATTTGACAATGTTGTGTGGGAATGTTTGGTGCAGGTGGGGGGACCCTGCCCCCTGCCCACAGTTCTGCTTCTATGTGCAGCCCCTGCGGAGTGTGGTGTGTCTTGCAATATATATTTAATCCTATTTAAGGTAAAACCTGCTTTCAACTCGATTTCTTCTAACAGTGGATCCAGTACTTAACTGCTTCCCTACAGATGATCACAGTTCCTTGAGGTCACATGGAAAATGCTGCTATTGATCATATTTCCCTGCTGATGGCCCCAACTCCTGCAGTCTCTGTGGTGACAAAGGGGGTGTGAATCGCTCTGCTGGTGCACGCAGTTGCTAAAGGAAGTTTCCTCTTTCCAGGTTTCTTAGCAGAAGACAAATTCAAAGTCTGATTATGCTAGAAGTAATAGAAAACAAATCTGTCAAGGTTAATGAAATGCCTGTTAGCTGTGAAGGGGCAGATCTTTTGTACTCGTGTATTCCCATATGGAATCATGGGGACTGGTGTAAGCCAGCACGGCCATGGGTGTGCCCAGCCTGGCCCCCGGGGGACGGGGACCTTGGGCCGGGGCACTCGTGTGCTGTGAGTGGGGGAAGTCTGTATAATCGCTGATTTTAAATAAAGTTCTTTCCAAATGCAAGTTGTGTTCTCTTGGGGTTGGCAAAGTGGGGCTGTGCTGGGTGTTGAAATTCGGCTGCTTCACGCCAAGCACAGGTTAACTGGCTGTTCCCCGAGAGGAGCCCCCGTGCTGTGGGGCATTCCCTGCTCTGCTGTCCGGTCTGGGCCTGGGGGCTCTGGACTCACCCGGGTGCTGCTGCCCATCTCCCCACAGGGGTTCAGCAGGTGGCTGCTCCACACTCGTCTCTCTGGCCCCTGGGAATGCCGCAGAGGCCTCGGGTCTGACAGGTTCCTGCTGCCACTGCAGGAGCTGTTCGAGGGCCTTGGGGACTGGAATGTTCAGGGTGGTTTGTACAGATTCGTTCTTCAAGGCTCAGTAGAAGTCTTGCTTCGGTGCCAGCACCAGCCGCAGGGGTGTGTGCGGTGCTGTGCCCTGCGGTGGCTCTTGGCCCTGGGCAGCCACAGGCTGGAGCGGGGGCTGCGCTGGGGGTCTCCAGAGAGGCCTCCTGGCCCCAGCTGTGCTCTGGCTCCATGTGCCCAAGTACAAATGCTGCAAAGCACCACGCTTGTTTCTTCTCAGAAACGTGAGAGAGCAACGCCCAGGTTTATTTGCCCTGGTGAGACGCCAGTTCTCGTTTGCAGGCACTGGCAGCTGAGGTGTTGCCAGCGCCAGGGGACGTGTGACGCGGGGCTGCGTTTGCAGACACGGGCAGGTTCTTCGGCAGAGCTGAGCTGGCTGAGGTGATGTCATTAACCACCCGCAACTCACTGTTACCTCAAATCTTGCCTTTTGTTTTCCTGTGAAGCCTTGGGGCTGGCTGCACGGCTCCGCTCCGGTATCACATCAGGGCTGGCACATGGTTTGCCTCCCCTGCGCCCCTGCCAGGCCCCGTCCGCTCTGTGCCCGGTGCCACGGCTGGGACAGGGCTCCTTCCCCGCTCCAAGGAAACACCCTTCGGAACAACGTCCCCTGACAGAGCCGCCCCTGTGAGCGACATCGGCCCCGAGACCCGCCCGGCTGCGAACACGGGGCACGGGGGGGACCCGGGGCCACAGGCGGTGTCCGAGCACAGCCGGGCGCGGGCCAAACACCCCCGGGCGCGGGAGCGGCCCCTCAGCCCCCGGGCTGCGACACGGGACAGCGGGGACACGGGACAGCGGGGACACGGGACAGCGGGGACACGGGCGGGGCGCGGAACGACGGGGAACAGGCCCGGGGGGCGGCGGAACCGGCGGCTCGCACAGAGACCCCCGGGAACGAGCGTGAGAGCCCCGGCCCCACAGCCCCGGCACACCATGGCCGCCCGGCCCCGCCCCACAGTCCCACAGCACCGCCCCACACACAGCTCCGCCCCACAGTCCCAGCCCCACACACAGCCCCGCCCCACAGTCCCACAGCACCGCCCCACACACAGCTCCGCCCCACAGCCCCGCCCCACACACAGCTCCGCCCCACAGCCCCGGCCCCACAGTCCCAGTCCCACAGCTCCGCCCCAGCCCCACAGTCTTGGCCCCACAGCGCCGTCCCGCGGCCCCGCGCGGGAGCTGCGGAAGGGCCGGTCTGTGCTCACCAAACCCACAGGAGCGAAGCAAAGCAAACAAAGGTTTTCTAACAGCGTGAGTTCAACCTTTGCTTCAACTCTATTTCCTGCAGATTTACTAAAGGGTTTCTCTTTTGGAGCAAGCGCCTCCGCAGCCCCTCCGAGGGGTGTGCGTGCCCCTCTCTCGGCACAGCCCCACACCCTCCCTCGGGGGGCAGAGCACGGGCCCTGCCCGGCCCCGGGAGGGTTGGGGTGCTGGGACCATCCTCACGGGCTCGGTGCCCCTCTGCTCCCGGCTGCGGATCTCTGACCACCTCAGTCACGGTTCGAACATCTCTGTTCTGTTTCGCTCAGAAAATGGACAGGTACAGTGTTCCCTCCATAAAAGTTTTAACCAACTACTTACCTGAGGGACTCTTGTTCCGAGAAGTCCCCAAAATTGTCCCTTTTTACTTACTTTAGCAGCATCCTCCTCACAGTGCAGCTGCAGTGAGCCACTGATTGCAGTGGAGGGGGAACACACGGAGCTCCTGCAATACTTTGGTTTCTGCTCTGTGAGCGAGGCCCTCGTTGCACCAAGGACTCCCAGAGGTGCTCCCAGCAGGCAGAGCACCCACCCACACCTGCCGGGGAGATCATTCTGGCGTTACTTCAGCAAGAACTTTTCAGCACACACACACTGAGCTGATCCTTACCGGGAAGGGCAGGCAGAGCTGTTTCCAGGACACAGACGTTTCTCTAAGATCTGAAGGCACGAAAACTTGCAGTCTCCAGTGCTGCTCCTGTTTTACCTTAGACACAAACCTGAGCAGAGTTAGACACACACGAGGCTCAGGTACTGAAGCAGAGGTTCACAGCAGTGAACCAGCAGGCCCAGGTGTTAATTTACAGCTCTCACTGCAAACCCAAACCCAAGAGGGCCACTGACAGCATCAGATGATGCTTCTCCTTGAACAGAAGGCACCAGTCTGTTGCAAAAGCAGCAGTGGTAACCCTGGCACTCATCTGTTAGGCAACATCAGAGAGACAGTTTCTCCATTGTCTTCAGAAAAAAGTGCTACTGAATTTACTTACATTGCAACAACATCTACAGCCAAAAACTTCAACAAAACTGCAGTTTAATTTCAGAAAATGTGTTAAAATATATATATATTTGTACATCAATTTGACACACTGCGTTAGTTTACACAAATGATGGTCTTTCTTGAAATTGTATTTATGAAATGTACATTTTTAATTTAAATACTCAGTATACACTGCACTTAATCTGCATGTTGCATTTATTAAATACATTAAAATCTGCAATGTAACAAAACGTTTTCTGCATACGAAATTCAAAACACCATTTTAAATGAACAAAAGATGGCTCACTTCATTTATTTGTTTTAACAACTAGTGCCTAGCACACTAGCTCAGCTCCACCAACACCAGCTGTTCTTTCTCTTTATTGACATTGTTCACAGACTAGTACATATTACACTAAGAGTGCTGGATAAAAACATGAGGTACGAAAGTGGTTCAAAGATTACAGGTCATGCAGATCATGCGAGACAGCAAAGAAAGTCGTGAATGAGAAAACACTAAATAAAAATACATAGAGAATGTGCATTATAAAATAAAAATAAAATAAAAAAAAAAAACACCAAACCTCAATTACACAGCTTTGCTTCTTTGGTTACAAAGTAGGTTGAACAATTTCACAGCTTTTTATTCCCACCCAAAAAACAAACCAAAAACGAAATGTCAAAAAGCAGAGGAATCGTGGCCCTTTCTCTCTATTAGAAAGTAGAAACAGAAATGAGCAAAGTTTTCTTCATCAAAATAGCCCATCACTTATTTATTATATCACAAGGACTGGTGACTACCTGTACAGATGCACTATGGTCTTCATACTTACACTCTATACAAAATTTACATTCAAGCTGGATCTTTACTACCGTAAATAAATACCAAAGGTCAATTGCCATTAGTGTTAGAAATATGCCAGGGTTCTTTGTTCAATTATTGCCTAGACATTGTATCTATTAACGCAATCCCATCTACCATTTTACCCATACAGACATTTATTAAAAAAAAATTTAAAAAGTTCTGTGACATTGTTCATGTACATTATGAAAATAGCAGCCCTGTAATAAATAAAACAAATAAATGAAACTAACGTAGGCAAATGTTACTTATATGAAAAGAACAGTGGCTCTGAAGAGGAATTGTTGCTCCTTACCAGACAGCAAGGCTCAAAGCAACCCAGGGGCAATGGGAACCTCGGAGAGCCAGCCAAGCTCTGCCAGCCCTCCCTCCCTCCCTCCCGCAGCCCAGGGAGGCCCCGGGCTCAGGGGCTGCCCCTGTGCCCAGGCAGGGCCTGCGGGGCCAGTCGGGAGGTGATTGTCTAATACTGCAAAGGCCAAACACAGACAGAAGCGGCTGCTCTGGCTCACGCCGAGGACACGTTGGGCTGCGGCGGCTGCGCGGGCGGGGGCTGCGCCGAGGAGCTGCTGCTGGGGGGGCCCTGCTGGCTGGAGAGCTGGGACAGCTGATCGTTGTTGGACAGCGACTTCAACAGTGCGTTTTCTCGTTCAAGTAAAGAGTTTCTTTCGACTAATTCCTTTATTTGTTCCTTCAGGACTTCCACTTCTTCTCTCACTGCATACATCAAATGGCTTTTCACTAGATCCTGCAGAGAACAAGTGGACAGTTACACCAAGGGAAAGAACACTTTCCTTCACCCCAGCCCCAGAACTTACTGTTACTGCTTTCACTGCAGTAAGCCTGGAAAACCAAAGCACTGTCACTAAAAAATATATGAATAAATCAGCCTTCAAGCACAAACAACCCAGCCCTTTTGTTCCCTTGAAGTGGCCCTGACATCAAAAGCTGCGTCTCCAGCACGCCAGGTCACCTCAGTTACATGGAACACAAGGACTAGAATTACACCCCAGCTCCTCAGAAGGAAAGCACCAGCTCTGAAGCTGTGACCTGGGGGTCGGGGTTTGCAGCATACAGGCCCTGCACTGGGGTGTGGGAGAACCAAGATATAAGAAAGCTTTTACATCAGCAGTAGCAAAAATCCAACAGCTGTAAGGGAAGCAGTATGTTAAGGATGGCACACTTTACCCTTCTAGTAATGAACTGAAAACTAGTGATGAACTTGGCTAAACCAACAGACTGAAATGCACTATTTATTTTCACCACCCCTTTAAGTTCAATCAGCTTGTTCACAGCAATTTGTAAGAAAATTCACTGACTAACATTTCTGGGCCAACAGTAAAGGCAATCATGGTTTGTGGTCACTCACAGATATACAGAAAATCCATTTTTCAAATGATGGTCTCAGTCTGACCCATGTGGAGGGTCACAGAAACACAACACAGCTGGAAACAGGCTCAGTGATGAACCACATTAATCCTATTAGAAAAAACAAATGATATTTTACTTACCATTGCCTGTTCTATTTTGTTGTCAATGGCAACAACACTCGCACCAGATGCACTGTAAATACAAGGAGAAAACTGTCAGATTTACTGTATCACTCAGGTAATCCACGCACTGCAGGACTCCTGGAAGATGCTGTCACTGGAAGGCCAAAGCTCAGAGTCAAGAATTCAGTGCACAATCACAGGGGTGTCCCATGTCCCCCCCAGCTGCCCAGTACAGCTGGAGCTCTTAAGAGATGCTGCTCCTTCAGTTTATACCTCCTCAGACTGTGCTTATGACACCCATAACCACAAAAATGCATTAGAATAAACACTAAACTAACTAAATCAACTGCTTTGATTCCTGGCCTCCTTCTCCAGCTTTCTTTACTGGGGATTCACAGATATTCCTGGGATCCTTACCTCTGTGTTATTCCTGACAAACTCTTTTTATAAAGCAATGAAGAAAAAACCCTGTTATAATGGTTGTTCTCTGGTTTCACTCAAAGTCCACCTACCAGGTAAGAAGTTCCTGGCTCAGCCCTGCCTGTGCAGCCCATGGCAGCGGGAAGGTGAGACACGACTGGAGCCCTGGCCCCGGGAGCACTTCCTCACTCCCAGAAATTCCCCATGGACCTCATCTGACAGCTGACAAACACAGGGGTCACAGTCAGGGCCAGGCCTGTTCCAGAGGCACACCAGTGCAGCACATCCAACAGCACATCACACTGTGAGGATGTGCATTTACTGTCCTGACAGGATCCTGAAGTGCAGCTCTGAAGCCCGGGGGGCAGCAATCCAGGCCCAAATGTCTGGGGTCTGTTTCCTGGTCACACCACAGGCACACGAGCCAGGCCCTCACATGCAGCTCTGGAGTCAGGGTTCTGGTGGCCAGGGGTGTCCCTGCTCTCCCACAGACTGGGATCCCTCTGTTTGGAGAGGAGCTGCAGATCTCCCAGGGTAGGCAGGGTACACCCCCCTCCGTGTCCCAGGGGTCCCATTTCCTCACCAGCTCTGGTCTGACCCAGGACAGCGGTTCCTGTGACAGCCCCACCAGTGAGAGCTGCTGATAAGGGTCCCAGCCAGGGCCGTGCTATCAGCAACACACAGCCACGTTTAAAACAGTTAACATGGGGAAAATGCAAGGCTTGCAGTCCCGCTGGGAAACCTGCCTCTGGAATTACACAACACTCACCAAAACCCAGGGTTAAGAGAGAAATCACTCAAGGCTTTTTACAAGTACGGCCAATACTGCTGAGCACATTGTCACAGATGTGAAACAAGGCTCAGTTCTGAAGAACGACACTGGTCAGAAAAGCTCATTTTAACAGGTCCCACAGAACTCTCAGTACCAGCACTGAGCACACAGGAGCAGAGGGAATCAGCTTTGCAAACAGGGGGAGTAACAGCCTCTATTTCTACACTGAATCAAGCTGTAACCCAAACCAAAAGTGCTGAACTCCCATTTCACAAGAAAATTTTTCCAGTCTCTTATTGTCTTCTAAGCCTCTTTCAAGTCCTATCTGTGGTAAACCTCCTCAGAATAAGAAGTATTTACAACCTGTGCTGAGGGAAGTATCCCCTTCCATCTTAAATTAACATGCTTCAAACTCATCTGGCAGCACCAGAAGTGTCTGTGCTCAAGAACCATGAAATCCCAACAGCCTTTCATGGACACCTGACCCACACGGGTCAGGTGAAGCAGCTCTGAAGAGGTAACAAGAGGAAAATTAAAGTCAACACCACACATGGCAGTGGGATCTGCTGCTCCATCTTTGCAGCACCATCACACACCTTCTGTCAATACCTGTCTAGTTAAACTTGAGACTGGGACTTTATTTTTTAAATAATTACACTGCAAAACAGTTGAAAGGGATGGAAGAACAAAGTCTATTGCACCGCTCCAAGTTAAGGCATTCGAGCAGCTCCGTGAGAAAGACCAGCAGCCTTCCCTCAGTCTCCTGAACACCCGTGGCACACTGCAGAGGCACCTCTCCTATGCTGTACCTCTGCCCCAGCTCCCCTCTGCCTGTTAGATGGGTGCAGTGCTCACCATGGGGGTGTAAAAACTGTCCCTCCCCACACTGTGATTGGAATGAGCCTAAGAAACCACTGCTCTTCCACCCATATCCCACACTTAGAGTGACACCAACAGTGCTGAAAGCCCTAAGCAGCTCATACACTACTGTGACTCATGTCAGAGTTCTTGCTGCCCTTATCCCCGGAGAATCTGCACTAAGACTGAAGTGCTGAGTTCGGATTCCAGCCCTATTCCCTGCTCCCTGCTCCCTGCAGCCATCCCGACTCCAGCAGGCAGAGACCCCCACCCCCTCACGCAGGAGAAGCCCCATTGCTGATGGAGCAGTGCCCAGTCCCCCATCAGGATAAAACCACCTGACGTGTTCCAGGTCACTTTATACAGGCAGATGAGAATTAGAGTTTAGGGTAGCACATCTGCTACACGATTCTGCCCTTTATTCATTTTACAGTGCTCCCCACTCACTCAGCTCCTGGGAGATGTTGAGCAGCAGGGCCCTCCAGAGCCAGCTGCTCTCACAGGACACTCCAAATATAATGCTAAATCTTAAGATTTTGTACTTTTCACAAATCCTGAGCTCTTGATATTAAATCACTGTTTGCATAAAGTATTTTATCCCATAGCTTCAGAATGAAATTTATAGATACAGTCTAGTCCTTATGAAAAGGCCAGGAAAAAACCAAAGTATCTGTTAAGTAAGTCTTTCTGGATGAGTGACTGGAGTGACATGTTCTGTGAGTGCACCATCCACTGCAGAGCCAATGCTCTGACTTGCAAACCCTGGAGTTAGAAGTGGAAAGACCCCATTTAGCTGTTACAAAGAGACCGATTACTGATTGCTCCAGGAGCTACAGAAGTCTGACAATTATTGTCAAAGCTGAAAAAAATCCACATTAAGTAACACAGAACAGATTAAGAGGTGCATTAGGCATGTAATATTTTTTTTGTAACTGCAAACCCCCCACCCCACACTGAGCTTCTGCAGCCAACCAGGAACTGAACAGACACACTGTAATTCCAGGGAACAGTTCGGTTTGACTTGGACCTCTGAGTTAAGGACATGCCAATGAAGGCTCTGCCCAAAAAGACATTATATTGGTAAACCAAGTTCGTGTTGAAGCCCACTTAAGGACAAGGTAAGATTTACAGTCAGCGAAACCATCCAAGACCCCCAAGTACAGTTTGTCATTAGTAGACATGGATAGTAAACCCAACAATTTTCTACATTACACACCAGGTACTCAAAAGCCTATTTAGTCTGAGAAATTCTCATTTTGATGGTTTAAAAAAAAAATATATGTGGTGCTTGCTTGACCTATTAAATTTTCTTTCTCTCACCCCATGAGTTCTCTCACTTTTCCTGTTCTGGCGGGAGGTTGAGTGAGCAGCTTTGTGGGGCTCAGATGCCGGGGTTAAACCACAACAGCCCTTTTTGGCACCAAGTGTGGGGCTGGAAGGTTTCAAGATAAGGACAGATTTGCCTGGGATGTGCTAGATTGAATGGACAGCAGTTCCTGCCCTGCAGCAGCTGTCCCAGCCATGCTCGCCATGGGCTCTCTCCCCCATGTAGGGGCCATTGCCCGTTAGTGGCCACGTTTTGCTCTGGCTGCTGCCACACTGCTCTTATCACCCCCCTGCCGAGCTGGGAGCGCTCGATAACGGCCACGGCCACGTGCCTGTCCTGGCAGGTGCCCAGGGCAGCGCTGCCACGCTGGGCAGGCTGGAGCTGCAGTGCAAGGGACTGTGACTGATGAGTGCACAGGGGAGCAGAGACCCACCTGCAGCCAGAGCAGGGGGGTGCCCAAAGGAGACCAGGACCCCACGGGAAGTCCATGTTGGAACAGGCTCCTGACAGGACCTCTGGTCCCTGGAGATTTGCTGGTAGGACCTGCGACCCCACAGAACCCACAGTGGAGTTCCTGAAGGACTGACCCTGCAGAAGGGACCCACGCTGGAGCAGCTCATGAAGAACTGCAGCCCATGGGAAGGATCCCATGCTGGAGGCAGGGGAGAATGTGAGATTCCCCAGCAGTCTGTGGGGAAGACCACGATGAGGAAAGCTGCAGGACCCACCACACCACCTCTCCTGTCCTGAGTGACCACCGTGGGAGCCCAAAGTCAGTCTAAATGATCACAACAGACATTTGTAGACAATTTATGGACATTTTGCAAGGGTGGTCAACAGACTAGACTAGGTAACAGCATTTCACATTTAAATGAGATTGAAATCCTACAGTCTGGATGATGTAAACTAATTCTGAAGCTTTTCAGTCAATAACAAAAGCCATATTCCATATTCAGCTGTATTAATGATTATCTGCAGACTACTGTCCCAAGGAATTTCTTAGCACTAAGTCACCTCCCAAAAGACTCACAGAATACAGGAGTTTTCTTGCCTTCTAGATACATAAAACCTATCACATTTTCCAGCTGATCCTGCAGAGCAGAGCACAGAGGGACACTGATGCTCCATCCAACAGCCCCTGTAAGACAATTCCTCTAAAGCACCAGATGTGCTTTGGTTTAGGTTACAGTGGGAGAGGTGTTACACACCTTGGGGATGTCTGATGGATATCCCCACACCAAGGAACTGCTCCCAGCTCTTCTCATTCGCTGTTACTGCTTTCAATCAAATTATCAAACAACCTTTCCATAAGCAATGACAAGGTACCTCAAAAAGTTCCAACTCTTTTTGCTTGCAAGTGAGCTACAAACTAAAGCCGAGTGTTCATTTTTTTCTTTCCCCTCATTGTTTACTCATTTATGAGCCACTGCAGCCACTGAACCAGCCACTTTTCATGTCTTACCACTGGTTGGGCTACTCAGTCCACCCAAAGAAATCTTTTCTGTTCTTCAAACAGTTAAGGCATGTTTAATTAGCCTCCACCCCTTTAACAGACTCTACAATGCCAGCATCCCAACGCAGTCATGTATCCAGCCTGGAAAGAGTATCTGTATCTGTGTGAGTATTGTAGATTTTCATTATTTTTCTTTGTCAAAGTCGTGTGAGAACGTGTGACAGTCTAAGGCAGTGAATTCACCACCTCAGGAGTTTCCACACGCATTTTATGAGTTAATTTATATTATGAAGGTTTAGTGCTTCACACATAAATGCAACAGAAACGTAAATCCTACTGCTTTAAATTCAAGTTTACTGATAAGGGCTGTATTTTAGGCAGACCCACTAAAGCTGCTATGGCACTGTTACTGTGCAAAGACAACCCAGGCCCAGAAGAGTGACCCAGACTCATGTGAAGATGTCAAGCAGCCACTATTCCCCCTCCCAAACCACATCAGTTGAGAAGACCAACCCATGAGACTTGAGCCCTTAGCAACACCTAAGTGAGCACTGTGCAGGAAAACATTCCTGCCAATGTGTCAGTAACAACCAGTATCTCCCTAACACTTACTGATTTCAGTGCCACCAGCACTCCTCCTGCCATGGTGTGCTGGTGAAAAACAAACCCATCTCTATTCACTGCAGCAATTCAGCACTCTCTTCTCTCTACTGCAGTAGCATGTAGTAGCTCTGCTGGCTTCAGCTGGTCCTGAGAAGATGGCTGCTCATAGGAGAATAATCCATATTTGTTAGGAAAAAACCACTGGAATTACACAGGAAGATTTTCTGTTTACACCGAAGCCTCCTAACTCAAGCCCCTGAGGTTCACAAACTACTTCTGAAGGAGCTGCAAAGTGTAATGAGAGTCCAGCGCCAGCAGGCTCACGGTCCTGGTGCTCCACAGTGTGTCAGCCCCCACATCTTGTGGTGGGCAAACAAAGGGATTATGAGGAAATCACACAAGCTTATTGTTTTCACAGTAGAGGTTTTTCCTTCTCAAACCAGAGATCCCAAAAAGAAAGCCCCAAACCACGTTCCTGTTACCCAGCTCCCAGAGTGAGCACAGACTCCCCCGTGCCCGGGGCCCATCCCACCCATGCCGAGCTCACCCACTCACCACCACCTGCACTGCTCCTCGATGCCCTCAGCACGCCCTCTACCAGCTTTTACCACGAGTTTATAGTTGAAAACTTCTCAGTTTTAGTCATCCAGCAGAGCAAAGCTGCCTAACATGACCTTAAAATCCATTAACTGGGGTATAAATGCAAAACCTGCTAAACCCTGTCAAAGACTTCGGAATTTGAACAGATTATAAGTTTAAAACTTGCATCAATCCTGATGAATTTGATTCTGTGTTCTCACAAATACTTATTTTTACCACAAAATGTTCACCAGCAAAGATGCAATACTATTTTAAAGGCAGCCATTTACATTCTTCTACCTGAATTTGATGTTTTTCTATATCCCACACTTCCAGCACTTGCTTCAGGCACCATACACAAACCTCAATTTGTGAAGCCTCAATCTTATTCACTATTTGATTTTAGGATTTTTTGAATCAGCTTCCTCATCCTAAGACTTATTTTGAGATATGAAAATAGAGAAATAGCTAAAAGCTAGACCACAAAGCAAGCTTTTGGTCTACAAACCAAAGGTGTATTCTAAGCCCTAAAGTTTATTTCAGTGAAATAACAAAGTCCTTGAAACCTAAATACCAACTCTGTCCCATAAATACAGAGAAGTGGCATCATCCAGAGCTTATAGCAAAAACACAGATTTGTCCAAGTTTCTGCTGGAAAAGGAAGACATGCTTTGAAACTGAGCTTAATGCCAGCACCCCAGCACTATAAAACGATTTTAAAAAGAGCAGGATACATCAGCATTACTTATAACCTTCAGCATTGTGCAGTATACAAACTGTTGCCAAGCAAACTATGAAAGGATTCAGTTAAGCTGTGCACGTGGAGAAGCCTCTCAAGTCAAATACAGCCAGTACAGTGATGAAATGGTTATCAATACTTCAACAGCCAAACAAAATTTTACATTCTACACAGCCTGTTAAGCAGAAGTTTGTGACCAGCCAGAGCATCACAAGGCATGAAGTCACTAGGACTTCAACTTAATGCTAACAAAAAAACTCCTTCAAAATCAATAAAGTGCAGGAAAGAAACAGTTTGCAGCTACTGACAAATTAGTAATGCACCTCTGTAAGTCCCATCCGTGCCAGATAAGACTCTGTTGCACTTCACTGCAGTTTCTCACCATCAGTTCAACGCTAACTTTGGAGATTTACTTCATCCTTGTCACAGTTCACCTGTGTCCCCCATCCAGCTTTACTTCAGCAAAATGAAAGTAAGCCAGAAAGCTTCCTTTCCTGGTTTTAAGATAGAAGTATCTTAGTTTTGACAAAATTGTGTTTAAATGTAATATTTTCACAACTTGATTTATGATACAGGACTTAATGCCAAAAAGTTTCCTTTTTTGGAAAAGGAAGCTGTAAACATTTTGGTGAAGGTCAGCTAGGAGCTGACTAGCATTAAACTCTGAGCTTACACATCATGCATGATACATGCATAATGGAAGGAGGAAGTCATGTCGTATTTTAGAGTTATTTAGCTGCGTGTTTCAGAACAAAACACTCCACTTCCACGACTGCTTTCGCCTCTCCAAGCCGCAGAAGCCCAAGGTGAAGTTTTGAACACAAGCAGCAGTTCTGTGCAAACACAAACCACGAGGAACTTGCATAGAGCAAAGCAGTTCATGCATACTCAGCACGTATGCATTCCATACTCAAGCATCCATACCTATCCCAGGAGGCCTTTGGCTCGTGTAACTTGTTGAAATGGAACGCTTGGTAGAATGCAGTTGACGGATTCCTATGAGATCCAAGAATCAGACAGATATATTGAAAATGGGTACGCAATAAAAATACCAAGTCTCCTAATTCAACCTGCATTGCAAAGTGAATTACCTTGTCAGGTTAAACTAATGCCTGAAAGGCCCTACTGTTTCTATGGGTTTGCATTAAGGACATACAGATCCAAAACAAAACAGTAATTCTCTCAGGCTATTTCAAGCTGCTCCTGTACAAAGACGACTGTAAGGCCATTAATGAAATGTCTCCTGTCCTGCTGGCAATCCTGCATAGGTATAAGCTGTGTACCACCCTAATGCCAAACATATCTAAATCCAAAAGACACCCTTCACATTTTTGGTATGTCCCAAACTGTCTCTGCACACAGTACCCAGTGTTTCCATCCAGCTTAACCCCCTGCTTTATACTCAAAACAGATGAGTCCTGTAAGGGCACCTGGAAGTGGGAGCTCAATATGCAACACTCAAGCTATGACAGATCAAGTTACAACTGACAACCAGAGCGGTTAGAAACGAAAAGCAGAAGGTAAACTATCACTCACCCTGTGCACAGCTGTCAGTCACCTTCCCACCTCCCCGAGGTGCAACAGGGCTGAAGGAGGCCCTTGGCCAAGCACTCCCAGGGAGCTCTCCCACAGCTCCATCACCCTGCTGAGCACCGCACACGAAGCCACCTCGGCCAAGCCCCGGGGCAGCCCGGCCCTCCAGGCTCAGCCACAGCCACCCCACACATGGCAACCACACCAAGAGTGTTACTGCAAGATCTTAGCTCTCCAAAATCTCATCTGAACGCTTGTTGTAAACGAGACACTGGATGAAGCACAGTCAAAGCTCTGCTGCCAAGGGCTGCAGCAGAGCATTGTACTCAAGCTTAGAAACTCCTTTCCTCAAACAGCTCATCCTCGTGTGGGTACAGCTATGTCAGTCCTAGAGAAGAATGCAACAGCATTGCTGAAAAATCTCCAGAAAACTAAGTACGAGCTCAAATTCCTTTCACAGTCAGTTTTTAAACCAAAAGTTTATATCAACGTTGGAAGTACAGGTACCCATCTCTTCCCTAAGTTTATGGCAAGAATACTTAAAACTTGTCTTCAAGTTACTTAATTATTTCAATTTAATTACAATCACCATATAGTTAAAATACCAGAACAAAAGAAATTTAGAAAAAAAAAATAAATCACAGAAGCAGCACCATAACAAAACACTATCAGAAGTAATTGGATTCCCATGGCAGGTGTACACTAAAAACCTTGCAAGGATAATGGTATTTGTGCATCAATGATCAGGAAGTGTCTGAGTTTTAAGTGTCTGTCACTCCTTTTCCTGCCTTCACCACTGTACCCTTCAAAAAAAAAATCCACGTGAGCCTGGAATTTAACTTAAAACCTGTTACAGAAGTTGCTTTATCCAAGCTGATAAATACCATGCTCTTATGTTGGTACTACTCACATTTTCCTAGGAAGCATTGCACACTTGAGTGACAACTAAATATAACTAATTATATAAAGAGCAACACAATAGCTAAAGGACATTTGTGTGATAGAAGGACTTAACACAGGGAAAGCAATTGCCATCTGTGGATCCAGAGAGCATTCCTTTGCTGAGGGGAAGGCCCAGGCCCAGGCTCTTCTCTCTAATGCAGCTGCCTGTCAGGAGTACGTAGAGTCTCTTCCTCAGAAAGTGACTGTAAATAGAAAGTCATTTAACTTCCAAGACAAATTTACTTGCAGCATATAAAGCCCTGTTGCTATTGTTAGGTATAAAAAGTGGTTTATAAAGACACGGCACGTATTCCATATGGTCTATTTGTATACTGACACCCTTCATGCTCTATATTTTTGTACTATTCTTAAGCAAGCATCTGAAAAGATACAGAAAAGTTTTTCTTGTTAGATTCTTATTTGTATCCCCTGCTATTGAAATTGCTTTTGCATTACTTCAGACAATTAAGAGAATCTTTTCTACTCCACAGCTATATTTTAACAATATATTAATGGGAGTGTGTGTACCTGAACAGGAAAAGTAAACCCACAGAGGCAGCATAAATCATACCTCACTTGCAGGTCTGAACTAATACAACTGAGTTTCAGATTGCTGAGGCATCTACTTTTAACCACAACAAACAGTAAAAGGCTAGAGAATGCCTAAAAACACCTTTCAGTTTGCAGGAACAATTGAGGACACGGCTGACAGGAGCAGCACAACCCAGCCTGCTGCTGCTGGGCCACAGCACTCAAGTCCTGCTGACACTGAATGCAGGGACAGCCTGGAGCACAAGAGCAGATTGTCCAGGTCTCCTCCCTGGCAGGATGGCCAGGCCTGAAGTCAAGGCTCAGTCTCAGCCCTTGGCAGGCTGGTAGTGGAGCCAAGAGCCAGCCAGGAAAGGGATGTCTCTGATGCTGGTCCAGAGATGAGCACCCACCTCCCCTTCCACAGGAGGTACCCCAGCACTTCTCTGTCTCTGCTGAGACAGAACAGGGTAGAGGGGCTTGATCCCAGTCCCAAACTACAACAGACAACTAGCCTAGCACACCTGAACATTCAAACTGCATCTCCAGGGGCCAAAGAGGCCTCCGAGTCTCTATAAACAAATCCTACAACACATACTGAATTCATTTTCTTTAAAAGCTCATGAACACCAATATTCACAACTTACTTCCATGTTATGGTTTCTAACAACAGTTTTCATGCAACAGATATTTGATCTAATTCTAAAGGATGAGAACTTATTCAATTCTCTGAATGCCTGAAACATAAGTTGTCCCTTTAAAAGGCAAGTCTAAACCACGTCCCAAGTATCCCCTCATATTTGGAAGTGTATCCTCCCACTGCCATTCATCAGGATGACATGCCAAATACAAACGTTATCCTCAAGAGTTCTGTTTGCTAGAAACCATGCCCATCAGAGCTGGCAAATCGTCACATATACAGATAAATGCCTTTTAGTTTAAATAATGATACTGGCTTTGGAAGAGCGGGGTATCAGCCTGACACACAGAGGCTGCTGCACAGATGCCTTTTTCCCAGCTCCTGCCTCTAAAAGGAATAGTAACGTTGTTCACAAACAAGTTTCAATCTGCAGGCTGCTGACCAACCTCAGCAACTGAGTGCAAGAACAACACATGAAAAATATCACTTCTTTCCTCCAAGGCAGCGAAATAAAACAATCATACTGGACCACCTCAGATAGTTCTCTATCAATATCACTGACTTATTTTCATTAGGTTTGAGAACAGGAATGACCCAGAAGATTCAAAAGGCTGTCTTTGAAGAAGACAAAAAACAACAGGTCAGACAATCTCTGCTCAATACCTCCAAGGAAAACCAAAGCAAAGCAGAAGCACCTATTTATTATTACCTAGACAGCAGCAAGCAGATGCAGATGGCCTTTCAAAAGCTCACATCAGCCAGAAATTAACAGGCCTCATATAGAAAAACACAGAGGATGTGATCATATTATAAAGTGAGTAGAGCTTTTAATGCCATCTTGCATGACATTTTTGTAGGTAGGAGTGTGGCTCATACAAAGAGGATCCACCATCAGTAACTACTCTGTGCATGTGGCTCACCAAATTCAAGACTAGAAAGTATCAGTGAGACATCCATTATTCTCATGTTCCTGCTCCTAGACATAAGGTCATTGATCATACACTGATGCATCAATAGGGCTGGGAAGTCAACAGCAAGCTCCAGCTCAGCCTCTGCACAGAGCTACAGGAGCCAGGCATCAGGCCTGAAAAAAACCTGTTCTTTAGCCACCTTAATCAAAGGAAACACGTTAATGTGTAACTCTGTGCACCTACCTTACTGCTACAGAGCCAGAAGTGAACCAAACACTTGGAGAAAGAAGTGATTCACAGATTCCCTGAAGAGGAAGTCAGCAAACAGACACATTTAGCTTTTTTGTAACACGAGTATTACTGTTGAACAGTCAAGAGCCCTGATGGTAAGATAAGCACACAGTCTGAGCTCAAGAGAACTGTCAGCATACGTGGATGTGTCTGTGCACTAAAGGACAACAAATGAATTCCTCCTTAATGTCTCAAATTTATAAAAGATTGGATGTACTTTTACCCAGAAGCACTTCAGACCCAAGGTAGTTTTCAGTTCTGTGTTTCAGTGCTCCCCAATAAAAGGCTATTTACTGGGATACTGGCTATGACCTACAGCTGGTCTCCAAATTACAAACCTTGACAGGGTTTATCTGGGATCTGGGCAAGGGATTTGATGATCACTTGATCACAGCTTATCAGGGAACACCCAGCACAGTTCATGGCATTTTGAGATGATGTTTACACTAGTAACAGAATTCCTTCTCCAGCCCTCTCCTTTTAAACGACTTTATTTTTATCACCTTCTATTTAAAGCAGCTGCGACTTTGAATCAGCTTTCTTTCATAAGACTCAATCTACAAAACAGTAACTGGAGCACAAAGCTTTGCAGGAGAAAACTGACAGGGACTAAATGTGAGGGAGTTGATGTGGAATTAAGGAAATAACATCTCAAGCTCTGAAGTTATATGTTTAATTGCATATTCTGTTCATACCATTCCTTAAAGCTGTTAAAATTGCAATACGCATCCAGAAAAAACAGCAAGAATTCAAAGCTTTAACATTCAGTTTTAGGTACCTTCTAGCTACAGGTGGCAGGAAAGGCTGACTCAATTAGCAGCCTGCATGACAGTTTTTGGGACAGCAGCTCTCAAACACCACAAAGGACTTTAAAGGAGTTCACAGGTTACTACAAAATTAAAATATTGTAACAGTGCAGAGAAAGCACACTGCATGGATCTGATCTTCACTGGAAAAATCAAGAGCAGCAGCCTATACTTCCTTCACCTTGCTCTCAAAAAGAGGATTTCAGCAAATAATCTGTTGCAGTGACTAGAAGGCTCTAAGGAGAAGGAAATGGAGACGACTGTCTCAAATGCACAGGGTACAAAGTTTGGCAGAGGCATTTCACTGATCACTTGCCTGTTGAGATCCTGGCATCAGCCTTCCCCTGCTCTGGGGGTTGGATCTTAAAAAATGACACCAGTAACGTTTTTCAACCCCTATGAATGCTATTACCTGATTTATATAACTATCTGTTTTTAATAAAAATAAGTAATATAAAAATAATTAAAAATGCTTCATTATTACCTGTGTTAGATAATAAATCACTATTTCTAAGGGAGCTTTGCTGAAGAGTTTAAATAGTGAATTCCAGTACGACTATTTGACACAAATCACAGAAGGAACAATACAAGTGCTTATCTTCTAAATCTCTTCATGCTTCTGATTTCAACAGCTGCAGCTCAAAACTCTGGGGTCCAGTTCTCTTGGGTCCCTGAGATTGGTCCCCAAGCCTCAGGAGCACTGCAGCAACCCTGTAATCACAAGGGCTCTAAGGTTTGTAGAGATTCACAGGTGACCCCTTCCATCCTCTACATGCTGTCTGCCCACCTTCCAAAGCCAGACAGGGCACTCCTGTCCCAGCCAGGTACCCATCACTCTCATGCTCCAGAGTGCTGATTAACACCCTCCTGCTAATGAGGCACAGCTCTTCAGGGAGGCCAAATGTCACCTTACAGACTGTGTGAGGACTAATCTGAGAGCTTCTGTTCTCAAATCAAAACACATAACAAGTGTAAAATTTCTCGTGCTAATGACTTGTCTTTGCACTGGGTGAAGTCAACCTTCAATTCTTGGAGGGAGGATACAGGACAAAGCAGTTCACACGATGCACAGCCTGGCTCCAAGGCAAATAAGTACAGCAGGTCACATTTTCAGAGAGCAACATCTATAGATTACAAACTGATAACAGTAATGCAGAAAGTGTTTGCCTGACCCAGTAAGGGATTTTTGCCTCTATTAAGTAGCTTTCAAGGAAAGCCACAGAAAGGCTCATCAATATTATACATGTTTGGACAAATCAAGACAAGTCAAAAAAAAAAACAAAACCAAAAGCAAACAGAAAGAGTTTTATTTTCAATAACTTCCACGTTCTCAACACTTTAAACTTCACCTCACATGGGATGGAGCCCTTCAGCATCTCCTGTGATTTGCCAGTGAACATCATTGTGCCACATTACTCTCCTCAAAGTGATCCCATTCAAGGGAGCAAGCCCTCAGTGCTCTTACCCAGCAGATCCTGTTACACTGGGTCAAAGGAGGGAACAAAACAGTAAACTCAGTATTTCTAAATTAAAAAGATCCACACTTGCTAGTACTGCATCATAGATCAAATAATCTGTGAAAATTCTTAAAACTATTGACTTTTACACAACTTGGCTGTAAAGAAAAGGCATTTATTCGTATGTATGAACATGTCATTGCAGAGGATCAGGTTCCTGCTGCCTGTGCAGCCCACAAAGCCAGATTTCCTCAAACCCAGTGATGAAGGAAAAGCTGCTTGTAATTACTGGTGAATGTGGCCCTGCATAGTGGAACAGCTGGCTTGAGTATTCATCCTCAAATAAAACAGCCCCAAAATGAGATTTACTCCCCCCACCACCCCAAGTTGCAGGTACAGCACTTTCAGCTTTTAGGTTATCTATAAATACAAGTGGTTCCTGTTTTTTGAGAACAAAACATTTCAGTATCTGTGGGGAAAAAATGAGTGGATAAAATAGATTCAGGCAGACTCAAGACAAACCCCACCTGTCCCACTCCTGTGACAATGGTCAAGAATACATCTATGAGCAAACATCTTAAATTACACACTTGGCTTTACAAAAAGACATCAGACCCTAGGCCATGTGTGGCATGGTTTATTACAGAGTATATTAGAAATCTGTCTGCCTTCCCACACAATTTACAAGTTCTTTACCACTCAAGTTTCAGGCCAGCCTGCACTGTCAGCAAGCAGGCTTACAGAAACAGTATTTTTAAAAAGACATTTGTAGGATTGGTCAAGGAATTTATGGGCTTTGCACCCAATGAAGTGTTCTACATAGGAGACATTCCCAGGAGTTCTCATCTACACCCCTACAGAAATAGCTGAAGTAACTCAGAGAAGCAAGCAGGGGTTTTTAACACTCATTTTTGACCACCACATCTTCCAATAAACCAGACAAGTTAAACTTGCTTGAGGTGGCTACAAAAGCTTCAGAAACTTCACTGAAACCAGTATCTCATTTCTTATCCAGCCTACACTTCTCCACTGCAACTTCACCCCCCACACACACACACACTCATCCCCTCCCAGAGGAATGGCTCAGGAATGGCTCAGGAATGGCTCAGGAATGGCTCAGG
>NW_020884895.1:12062145-12070508 GCF_003945725.1 Corapipo altera
GGAATGGCTCAGGAATGGCTCAGGAATGGCTCAGGAATGGCTCAGGACTCTGCCCTCGCTCAGAGGGGCTGACTGGTATCCTGGGCTGCACAAGGCAAAGTCTGGCAGGTCCAGGGAGGGGGTCCCTCCCCTCTGCTGAGGCCACACTTGCAGGGCTGTGCCCAGATCCCACCCAGTTTGTAACCTTTAATGAGCACCAGGCAAACCCACCAGCTGTCAGTGTGACAGACAGCTGACACCTCTCCACAGCACTAATTAGTACTTCCACCTTCTCTCTGCACTGACAAAAACACTCCAGCAAGCTGTCACAACACAAATGCATCCCTCCCAGCTTCAAAAGGAGAACAGACATACAAAGAAAACCTCTTGGAATAATTGTGTTTTGCACGACAAAAAAAACTGAGACAAGCATCCAGCTGTCCTTCATGTGGCCAAGTAACTCACCTGCCCTGCCTGAGTAAAAACACATTATCCCATAAGGCAAAGATTTACTGGTACTCACTACACATTTGTATTTATGAAGTGTGAAGGTTAAAGGTGAAAGATTTTTCAAGATGGAGAATGAAGATACAACCTCACACTGCATTTCAAGTGACTTCTCATGTGTAGAGAACCTTCCCAGAAGACAGGGGCTTTAGCAGTTACTATAAATACTTCTATCTTTGCACTTTGTCAAATATAGGAATAAAAGCAGACACCTGTGCCTGACAATCTAGATTTATTGACTAGAACCAAACCAGCTGTACTTTGGCAGGAGTCTCACAGAAGTTTCTTATGGAGTCTTTGCTGACACACAAAGCACAAGCAAGGTCTAAGTTTTTCCTGAGCAACAGAAACTGCTAATCACCAGCTTTAAAACTGAAAAATTAATATATAGCCTCAACATGCAAGAGGCTGGAACTCAAATATCCGGCACGGTAACAGGGAAGAACTCCTCTTTACTACGTCACCTGAAGTCATAAAAGATTATCAGCACTTTACATAAAAACATAGCCCCAGAGAACTTTCAGCCCTTCCGAGTTCAAGAGCAGTTGAGTCCTGCCTGCTCAAAACACCCAAATACTTGAGAATTCAACTTTTAAGGAGAAGTTTAAAATAGCTTCCATAAAACATATGCTGTTATTTCTGCCATGCAACAAATATGTATTCAACATTCAGAAATCAGCTATGGAACATTTGCACTCTTCTATAGGGGAGCAGGAAAAAATTAACCCCCAGCAGCTGAGCAGAACACCTGGGAGTCCAAGGTCCAGGGAACTGCTTGTGTCAGGGCTGGCCACTACAGTCTTTGAAACAAACTGAACAGTGTCCCCATTTCCTCCTTTCAATAACTCTCTCATCTGAAACACTCTGTCTCATTAATTCTAGGATTGTACTGACTCCTCCTTAACAAAGGCATTTGAATGTTTAAGCTGGGAAACAGCACTGTCAAATGAGCAACAGCAGTTTTGTTTAGATATCTTGCACCACTCCAAAACTGACTGCACAGCAGGACAGGCTTTCCATTACCCAGAAACTGGTGTGGTGCTGCAGTTACCTTTGGTAATTTTTGTTATAGAAAATACAGCAAGAACTGAACAAAACTAACTGGAGTTTGTTTGCATTAACCATGTTTGCTGCCATCAACTGCAGTCCCAGCTCACCTGGTTTTCAAACTGAGCTGTAGCTCTGGCTGTCAAACCAAAGGCACTCCTGGCTCTGGAGCGTGTCTGTCCCAGGTTCCTTCTCATCTGCTCCTACACACACTCACAAACACAGGCCTCCAGGAGGAGAGCTGAAACAAGTCTGCAGATGCAGGAGAGCTCAAACCCCTACTAGGCTTATGAGCAAGGTGAAGAAAGGGACAATACCAATGCAATTCAAGGATCATGTCCTGGTATGTATTTGCAGAACACTTGTTTTCCTTTAGGAGCACAACAGAATATGCATCTAGGGCAACACCTAAGTGACCCTGTGCCCCGTTTTGTCCTTATATGACAAAGATGATCTTAAGACTGCAGTTCTACTAAGTTAGTGCTCCATGCAAATATGTGATTTAGCTGAGCTGGGAGACAGCCCTGCACAATCAGGTTCTCAACAACTCAGCTGCTGTAGTTGACAGTTCACAATTGCAGCCATTCATTAGCGTTCCTGGAATACGGCCGGAACAGCTCAAGCCAGTCAGTTATCTCTGGAAAATGATCTATACTCTGCTCTTTTTCCAACAGCCCTAGTAATATTTTGCCCCAAAAGTCTGCCAAACATGTAGGAGGTTTGAACAAGCTTTTTCAGTAACATTCTTTTAACAGAGGCGACATATTTCTTTTTCCCCCAAGAGCCAAAATAAAGTTATTAAGCCAGCTGAAATATTCTGCTTGTCAGCTACAAATCTCTGTATCCATGGGCAGAAAGGTGAGTAGAGAACCTGACACACACTGATCCCAGAATCCTCACAGGTGATCTAACTGCCCTCCCTCCAAAATAATTAGTCCAGCTGCTCAAGTCCAGCAAATGAAGAGTCGGGGCAATTTTGAGATCCAGTTCTACTTGTGTTTTTTCAGTATTTGTCAGGCTCCCGTTCAAAGTGGACTGCAATACCCACATCTGCCTCAGTAACAGTACTACTTCACCCATCCTTGAATAGTGCTGCAGTTTATACCACTTGCATCCACATTTAGAGAGGAAAAGAAAACTATGTTACGTTGTAGATATTCCGTAACGCCCCACACAACAAATTTCTCTTTTTAAGAGCTTAGCAATTTGGACACATCAACTGAAAAACCAGCTTTGCTTTTCAAGGAAGGTATGACATGCCAAAAGCTTTTTTCTCTTTTTTTCTTTTTTTTTTTTTCATTCTTTTGGATCACCTACCTACCTACCCCCTCTTCCCTTCCAGGTAAGATATCTTGATTAATTGATTCTTCATTATTCATCAGGTCAATGCAAAAAAACACAGTTTTGTCTAGACTGCTATTAAAGCATACTGCACTATGGGAACAGGAAATTAAAAAGTCTTCAGGCAATGGCTTGGAAGAAAGTCATTCTACATCTATAAACACAGAGTTCTATCTATCTATCTGTCTGACTACGTTTCCTTACACCTCCACTCCTAACTACCCTAGGTGTAGTTTGATTTAAAACAGCAAACCATAAGACAGGAATAATACAAAAGACCTTTTTCAGAAATACGTGAACTGACCAGCTTTTTACATCAGCCCTGTCTCACGCTCACTGTATTCCTGACATGCTGCTTTTAAAGAATTTCCATCTTAACTATGCTACCTTTAGAACAGTTCCTCTTCATATTCAGAATGGTGAAGGACTTTCTAGATAAATTCAGGATATTGAGAGCTATACACTCTTCCTTGATGAGTCACTGTGTTAGAAGATCACTACAGGAGCATGAGCTATACAAGTTTGTCAAGCTTCAAGAACACACAAGTATTTAAATATAATTGAAGGTGTTGGAAGAAATGCAGATACCTGCCTACACACTGACCCCCCTTCCTCGGGACACTGCACATTAATAGTAAGAGAAAAATGCTTTCCACAGATTTCTGGCTCCCATGACCACCAAGTAACCTCTCCAAACTAAGCCGAGCGTTAACTTCCTGGACCTGCCGGCACAAACCATGACTCATGATGTATCAGCTCCCTTTGCACCCTATTAGCCTTATCAGTGTCAACCCCCAGCCTATTAATGACATTTGAAGGTCTTCATTAACTATTTCACCACTGATTGCAGTAGAAAAAGTAGCTGGGCAAAGCCCATGGGAGCAGTGGTAAACCTTAAATAGCTGGAAAGAGGAAAAAAGCAGGAGCAAGAAGAGAACAGCAGACAAGCAGGAGACACTTTTACAGTAAAACCTGCTCACAGAGTAAAGCACACAAAAACCAAGCGATAAAACAGCCTTAACAAGCTGCTAGGCTTTTATTCTTACCTTTCTTTGTCTGAAACTAGTGGAAGTCAGGCTACTGGTTGAGGGGAGCAAAGAATAAACTTGGATCTACTGGCTCTGCAGAGATCTCATATGAGGTCTAGGCCTATTTAAGGTGAGCCTTCACAGCTTACCGGGGTCACTACTGAAGAAAGCCATTCCCAACTGGGAGAGACTCTCCCAGCACAGGTGTGCTCCTGGCTTCCTGAGCACCCGGCACGCTGCACAGTTTTATCACCCAGTGCAGAAGGCGACAAACGAGACGCGTGTGCTCCTCCTCTGATAACCACAAGCTCATTTCCCTACTGAACACCACAGCCTGTCAAAAAGAGCAAGCTGCCTTCAGAGCCCATTTCCATTTCTTACTCGTGGTTCTCACGGTAAAGTGTCTGCAAGAGTCTCTTTAGAAATGAACAGCAAGTGAAGCACTGCTGCAAGCTGGCAAGTTCAAAGACTAAACTAGGAAAACAGCTTTAAACATCACTGTTCTGGACAAGAGCACCAAGAACTGCCTCACTAGAGTGCAACACAAAGTTAGCAGCCCCCAGTTTGAGTAAGTAGGGTAAGTTTTTCCTTACTGTTACATAAAAGCGATTCACTTGTCACAGATAATCATGTTCGTTACTACAATTTATATTAAGCGTTAGAAGCTATGCAAAACAAACATAAAATGCATTCCTTTCTTTCTGACTCCTTAATCAACAGAATGATTAAGCACCAGACAAATCATCTTCTGATAAAACACTGAGCTATGAAAAGAACCCACCAGCTCGAAATCTAACCTTATTTGCACAAGGCAGTTTGTCATCCGGGTCAGCAATCCTCTTAAGGTAGGCAAACTGAGAGGAAATTTTAACTGTTTCACTTTTTCTTGTCAGTCCTTTACCGCTTTAATCAGAACCAGCACAGCTCTCCCAACCATGGCTTTTCCCTGCAGAAAGGCATCACCAGTTACTCTTAGACACAGCAGCAGCCAAAGCTCCAGTGAGCACAGGCCTGCACTAAATCTGCAGCCTGAACTCACTGAACACTCACTTTGAGGTGCCCTCTCCATCCTCTGCACCCCAACCCCACAGACACAGCTGCTTTACTAAAACATGCTCCGAGCCACACTGACTGTGTTATCTGGAAAGTCTGGTGCTGTCCCCAGATGAGGAAAGGCTTACAGGGAAATTCACCACAAGACCTGCTCATAATGGCCTAACTCCCATCTTTAAAAATACAAACACAAATAACCCACCTGTATTTCCTTCCTCCAAACTGCAGCAATCCCAATAGTAAATGTCAGTGACATTCATTCAGTGCTCAAACACTGCCTTCCCTCAAAGAAGTCAATTAAGCAACTTTGGCCACGACCCTTCAGAGCAGTCTGACACATCTATGGGAATAGCAGCCACACACTGGATCCCTCTCTCAGGCCTTCTGATGAGTCTGCCCACACCACACACCTCTGTTACAACTCACAGTTCCAAATTACTTCCCAATAAAGAAAACTCACTGTAAGGTTGTACTTCCCACCATGTCCACATCTTCGCCCAGGTGGTGTCTGTTTTCTCAATACAAAGGACCATTCTCTGTAGAGCTTTCACTGTGTAAGGATCCCCACACAAATCCATACCCAGGAGCAAGTATTTTCCTTACTGATACTATAAAAAGCCAACTCCACAGGAGGATAAAAATAAAGAATGTGTGTTAAAAGCCCCAAGCTTCCCAAGATGCCTCCCCTGATGGTCCTTAGGCAGCACCACACAGATTTAACAGCACTGCAATACAGTGGTGTTGATAAACCCACTTTAACCCAGCTGTCATTGGAGTGTTTCATGATGCGTTCAGGGGAAAGGAGAGAACAGCCCTCCTCGTATCTCGAGTCACTGGCTGCAGAAAGACAGCTTTCAGTCTTTGATTCTGAACAGTTCATATTATTTGTGTATAAAGTAGCTTTCTGGCTACTTTCTGCCCCATTTTGTGCAAAAAGTAATTGCACTCACACCCAAGAAGAATAAGTACGAGAAGGATAAGTACACTACTTGCCTAAATACTTCACTGTGGTTTGTGCTCTTAAAACTTCAGTGTGACTTTCTGAAAATATGAATTTACATAAAGCATTTGCTAATAACTCAAAAGTTGTTTCCTCCCCCGCAAAAGCCCAGTTATTTTTTAAGGTATTATAAAAGAATGCATACCTGTCTTCATCACCATCAACAGGAATGGATATGCCAAACACAGAGCTAGCAAGACTGTTGATAGGAGTACTTGCAGGTAACTGAAGAGGATTTGCTAGAGTGTCTGGAATGGGAGGCTTCACAAGAGGTTTATTTTCAGCTATAAGAGAAAGGGGTGGCTGAGGTAGGGGTTCTGATTTTCTTCTAGTATCATCAATCTGGCCTACTAAAGACTGGGCCTGGGTCTGAAACTGTCCAAGGTTTGCCTGAGGCAGACTGGCGGGAGCGCTGGGCGCGCCTTGCATCATCGAGTGTCCCACGTGCTGGGGCTGGACTGCGCCGGTGCTTCTGCTGGCAGAAGGGTGGCTCGTCAGCTGGGACTGCACCAGTGTAACAGGGACGTTTGGCATAGTGACAGAAGCAGTGGTGGACACACTAGGCACACTTGTACCGGGCACAACCGCAGGCACGCTCTGAACTCCGGGGACCACAGCATGGGGAGCACCAGGCATTCCTGACACTTGACTGCTTCCCCCCATTGGATGCTGAGTCACAGATTTCTGTTGTCCAAGGCCCGGCTGTACCACACCTCCTGGCTGCGGGACGGCAGGTTGACTGGCCTGTGCCTGGCCACCCTGCAGCAACCCCGACCCCTGGCCGACTGCTTCACCGGGCTGTGCTGACACCCCCATCACTGCTGCTCCCACGGGCGAGGGGTTTTGGCCCATCACCTGCCCCACAGGCAGGCTGGAGGCCACAGTACTTGGAGCAGAACCTGTAGTAGCCTGCTGAACAGCTCCTTGAGACTGCATAATTGTCACATGCTGCATGTATTCGGCCTGGCCAGGAGGCTGCGTCGGCAGTAGGTGCACTGGTGGAATCTGAGACTGAGAATAAGCAAATTGTTGAGGCTGAGTCACTGGTATGCTTGCCTGCTGCACCTGCTGCTGGGCCACAGGAACGCTCGGCTGCCCTACTGTCACATTTGGAGGTGCCATGCCTTTCCCGTTGGGTCCAGCCTGTGCAACACCCTGTGGATTTACCTGTGGCTGCGGTTGCTGTGGCACCATCATTTGCTGACTTGCTCCCGAAGCCCCAGAAAACACAGGCTGAGCAGTACTCTGAGGCACGGCCCCACCTACGGGCTGTTGAGGCTGCTGTTGTTGCCCAATGACAAAACTAGGTTGCTGTAGAGAGGACTGGTTCATTTTCTCTGTCTGGAGCAGCTGTGACACAGCAGCCAGGGAACTGTCAGCTATAGAATCGGGGCCATGGGCTGATGCTGGCACAGCCGAGACCACAACAGAACCTCCTGTGGCACCGAGGCCACTGTCCCGCTCTTGAGCAGCCTGCTCAAAGGTGCTGCTGTGCCTAATGCAATCTCCAGTCCTGCCCAGAACACCACCATCCGAGTCCCGGTCATAGTACTCCATACACGTCCATCGGCCTCGCCTGTAGGGCTCCCCAGTACCGTGGTCCAGCTTGATCACCCTGAAGCGGGAGCTGCACGCAGCAGCCGCCGTCTGAGACACGGAGCCAGGGGCGGCGGGCACAGAGGGCCCCGTGGAGGGCAGGACGGCCTGAGCACTGCCGCCTCCCCCCACGGCAGTGCCAGAGGCAGCAGCTGGCAGGGGCACGGCAGAGCTCTTGGGCACAGCCCCCCCGTTGGGGGCTACAGCCAGCCCAGCAGCAGCCACAGCCAGCTGCCCGTCCAAAAGGAGGTTGGGAGAAACGCTGCTGGGAGTTTCGGCCTCACCCACGTTGTTGAGAGTCTCTTCGGAGGAGCTCCGCTCACAAACGTCCTCAGGGCCGTAGTCGGTGGCTCGGGAAACATCAAAGATTTCAGAGGACACGTCCTCGGTGCGGGACTCGTCCGGGTCGTCCAGGCTCTCGGTGTCCTCGGTGATGCTGCTGGCCACCTGCGCCGTGGTCACGCTGGTGATCTGGAAGCAGCTCTTCTTCTTGGCCGGCATCTTGGACATGTTTCCTCCGCGGGGAGGGGCTCGGCGGCCGCGGCGAAGCGAGCCCAGCGCCGGGCGGGCTGTCACGGCGTGCGGGCCGGGCCCCCAGCGCTACCGCACATCCTCCGGCGGCTTCCTGCGGCGGGCGGGGGGCGGCGGGGCTCCTCCTCTTCCTCCCCGTCCGCAGCCCTCTTCCCGCGGCCGGGTCTCCTCCTCCTCCTCCTCTTCGCCGCCGCTCCGAGCGCCCCGCGTCCTCCTGCGGGCCCGCGGCCCGCCCCGCGCCAGGGGCCCCGCGCCGGCCGGGCGCGGCCCAGGCGGCCCCG
>NW_020884895.1:12070908-12090344 GCF_003945725.1 Corapipo altera
GGGGCTCAACTTGTGCGCTGCACTCTGGGAGCGCCGCGGCCACGCCCCCGCCGCGCTGACGTCACGGCCCGGCGCAGCGCAGGGCAGCCCAGCGGGGGGGACGGGGCAGCGCGGCTTGCGGGGGGACGGTTGGGATGTGGCGCCCCGCGCCGGACCCCCCCCCCGCCTCGGGGGATGGTCGCGCCCGGCCGAGCGCGGGCCCGGCCGGAGGAGAGTGCGTGGCCCCGTCGGCGCGCGGGCGAGCGCCCCCTGGCGGCGGGGCCGCGCTGTGCCCGCGGCAGCCGCTGGAGCGGAGCTGAAGCCGGGAGCGGCTCGGGAGAGCGGCAGCGCTGAGGGGAGCGGGACCCCCGCCACCATCCACTCCAGCCTCTCACCGATCGCCAGCTTCTCACTAGGCCAGAGCACTGAGTGCCACGTCCAGTCTTACCTTAAGTACCTCCAGGGATGGGCACTCCCCCACCACCCTGGGCAGCCCCTTCATGTCTAATCACTCTTTTGTGAAGAAATTGTTCCTAATGTACACCCTAAGCCTCCCCTGGTGCAGCGTACGACTGTGTCCTGTCCCTTGTTCCCTGGGAGCAGAGCCCGACCCCCCCGGCTCCCCCCTCCTGTCAGGGGGTTGCAGAGCCAGAAGGTCCCCCCTGAGCCTCCTTTGCTCCAGGCTGAGCCCCCCCCAGCTCCCTCAGCCCCTCCTGCTGCTCCAGCCCCTTCCCAGCTCTGTTCCCTTCCCTGGACACGCTCCAGCCCCTCAGTGTCCTTCCTGAACTGAGGGGCCCAGCACCCGGCACAGCGCTGGAGGAGGGCCCGGCAGTGCCAGCGCAGGGACAGTCCCTGCCCCGGGCCTGCCTGGTTCAGCCCTGGCCTTGGCCACCTGGGCACGCACTGGCTCACTGCGGTGAGGAATGGGCTAGTCTGACATTCAGTGCGGTCTAGCAAAGGAAAAAGGGAAATTAATCAAAGGTAAAATAGGAAAGGGATGAGGAACAAGAATGAACAAGGTGAACTGATTCACCAGCAAGCCAGAAAGGTTTCCAAAAAGCTGAGTATAAAAATTGCTGCAGCCCGTGGCCAGGTTAGCCAAGAGCCACACACTAATCCACACAATAGCCTTGGCAGCATTACACTGATAATATTTTTGCAAGGTTAAATTAGTGCTGAACAATATTCCAGTATACTGGGCACAAACATACTGATATTTTTATTAAGTGTCAAGCATGTATATATTCCTTTTTTCCTTCAAGAAAAACATTTGCCACAGTTAGTTAAAAGAAATTTTCCACACATCTCCTATTTGTGTGTGTGTGAGCGCCAGCAGTGTGGGACCCTCCCTGGTGTCTGTGTGCCTGTGCCTGGTTTGTGAGACCTGGCCAGGGCAGACAGAGCAGGTACTGGAATGGCTGTAGGCTCCTTTTCAGTGCTGCTGTGCTGCCTGACAGAGGCTGGGATAACTCTTCCCCACTCTCTCCATCACCTTCACCACCCCACACTTCACTAGGAGGATCCCCATACATACTTCAGTGGCAGTGAGAACCCACACTTGTGGTTCTCCTGTCTGAGGACTGCAGGTGAATTTACATATTTTGGCATTTAAAGATCATGCACTAGTCATGTGACACACACCCCTCTTGCACACAATCCCTCAGCCTCAGCGTCTGAGGGCAGAAATGCTCCCACAGATGACAGAAGACCAAAAATGAAGCTCCTCTGGAGTGTAAGCTACAAAGCTTCAAGCTCTGACCACATGTATGTATCCTGTGAAAATGGCTTTATAATGTTGTTTGTTTGTTTCTGTGTTTAAATGGTCCAAAGGTGGTGCTTCCCACTGATGGTAGCTGAAATCTGTGTGTCACTTAGGCAGGGGTAAAAGCTGTGCACTAAACCCCTAAACACTTATGGAGTGTACACAGCTGCACATGTGCTCACACCCAGCAGTGAATGCATGGCTGTATAGAGACATATATTAATAGGTGTATATGTACATTTAAATTTTGAAAATCCCTAATGTTAACATCAAAAATACAAATTTTTTTTTAAAGAAAGCTGTAGGAATATTAAAGGAAGTCATCTTATTGGCATCTAGCATGCATGGGTTCAGGTATCTCGGCCTTTAATAACATTAGGTGATTAGTGTGGCAGACTAAAGCTGGCCTGAGGACACCATGTGATCCAACAGGTAGGTATCTACCCAAGTGTCAGGAGTCCAGATTGAAACTGTTTGTGGGGAAGTCAGCAGGAAAAGTTCAGGGGACTTGTCTTCTAACTTCAGTCGTACCCCTCAGTTGGTATTTATCTGCATTGTGGCCTTCTACAAGTTGTTTTTCCTTCTTTTAATTTCATCTTGTTTTCCCTCCCATCTATCACCTGCAGATATTATCTGCAGATACAGAGAACTACTGAGGGCTCTGCCTGCCTTTTTTTGTGTGTTGAGTACTGAGACCTGAATTTTGATCAGACCATGTGATACTGTCTTAGCAATAGTAGCATACTGGCACAGTAATGGACAAGTGATAAGCAGTTAACAGCAAGGTCTTTTCAAATTTGAACAGAAATTTAGGGGTTACTAAACATTGGGTATTTTAAGAGTGCATCCCCTTTCAGATGACTCTTGTACAAAATCCTGCATTAACATCCTAAATTTTAAAATAAACAGTAATATCAGAAATTCCTTTCCTTCACTGTAAACTGTACATCTTCCATTTTGTGAAACTACTGGTGCTAGACAATAAGACATTTACCCAAATTCTTCTTGTTTTTAAAACTCCTCTAAATTACCCCAAATGGTCTCAAACTGCACTGAAATGCAATGCTAATTTGAATTTCAAGTCCTTTTGAATTTCAAGCTGTAAGACAGTGACTGCAAGACCTGGAAGACAAATTCGAGGTTACAGACTGCTGGAGAGAAGAAGGGCACAGGAAAGGGCAAATGAGTTATTTGAATGTCTAAGTAGGATTTTTGCATTTCTAAAGGCCACTAACGATCCAGAGAACCACAAATAGTAACTGCAGTATTTAGCTTCAGGCTCTTCTTAAAGTCTCATGTGACAAAGAGCACAGAAATTTCCTCTCTCCTGACCATAACAGAATTATTCTTTTTTGTCTTTGCCATGTTCATTGTCTTCTGTATGGAAAATAATGGGCACTAAATCCAAAAACTAAAATGAAAAAAAATTATATGACCAAAAACTGAGAATGAATGGAAACTGTTACACACATCAAAACACACTGAAAGTGCAAGTAGAAAGGAACAAATGTTATGAAATCTCATCAGTTGTTGTTAGCCTGATCCTGAACCCAGTTGTTCTCAGCTTTGCTCTCTGCTGTATTTTGAACCATTTGTGATTTAGAGGCAGATGTATGAGCAAGATCTGAGCAGCAAATCCAGTTTGGGACTGTAGTATGTTCTTGATGCTGGAGAAGTATGGATTTGAAAGTCATCATAAAGCAAGTACCATGTTTTGGCAGTAGAGATGAATTACTGCTGCAGGAACAACACTTTCAGGGAAGGCACAAAGAAGACCTGGGTTTGGGCCATAGTCTAAAAGCCAGGAATCAATCCTGGCTTTAGGATAAATAAGTCAGGTTGGTCTGTCTTTTCTTTCTCAGTTTGAACATGAAACAGTTTGTAAACTGCTGCTATTTAGCTAAGACACTGGAATGCAGTGAAATTTAAAGACATGCAACATTTCTTCAATTTGATGTATAAATAGATTACAGCATTTTCAGCATTCCAGTCTTATGATCAAGTGGAATCCAGATCAGGTTTCATTTAACCTAGCTAAGAGAGCAATGTGAATGATTTCAGATAGCTCATGTAGAGTTCAGAAGCATATTCTCTTATATATTTCAAACCCACATTGAGTAAGTACTGATATCAATAGTGGAGAAAATCCACATCTCTCATGGACTTTGTGTGTCTGAAATATTTCTGTTTGGCATGGGTGTATTTTAATGGACATTTCAGTAGTTCATTGCTGGATTTTCTGGAATCTAAGTTGCTTGTTTACTTGAATAACTCTTCTTTGAACAGTAAGTAATCACTTTACTTCATATATAAACCATTATTCAGACTTTTTACTGGCTGTATCAATTATCTCTCAGTGTTAAAAGAATGACTAATGGCAGGGCATTTGTTTTTAATATGTTGTCTAAGCAAAAAAGGAAGGTACACAAATTTCAGAGAGCTTGTCAGATACTTTAAATAACCCATGGCACAACTTGATCTATAGTTACAGATTGGTTTGCAAGACTGAGTTCTAAAGTGTAGGGCCTTATGTAATACTTGTGGCATAAGAGTAAGAGGAAGCATGGAGTGGAAAGATGGTCTGTTTTTAAGATGAGAGAGCAGTTACAGAGCAGACATTAAAGCCATTGCAACTCCATAATAATAATATTTAGGTGTCTATTTAAATAGACTTTCCAGGGAGTCCTGATTGTTTGGGATGGTGGTGTGTGTGCTCTCTAAGCAGCTGAGACAGCATCCATTTGGTTCAAGTATGTGAGATCCTCAGGTTCAAAGGTGAACCTGTACCTGTGCCCCTCATGTTTCATTTGCCATAAGTGTAGTGCCCCTTCTTCCCCTTTTACTGGCAAAGCAGAGAGCAGGGCTGGGTAACTAAAGGTGTGGGGAACTGGTACATATTCAGGTTCTGAGTAGTTTTTGACAGATCTATTGCTACCACATCATGTGGGATGTGGGACAGCAATCAGCCAAAACTGGTTCCCTGGCCTTTTTTGCACGAATGTGCTACATAAAACTTACAGTCTGCAATAGCTGCAACTTTTTTACAAAGGCACAAATACAGGTTTTTTAGTAGATAGTGGATTGATGGGTTCTCTGTCTCCACATGGAACCTGTATGCAAAATATATACAAAAAAGTAATACTTCTGTGGTTAATTTCTGCTTTTCTCATCTGATTGTATAGCTGCTATCAAAGCCTGTGACTGCACCTACTGAAACACTCATGCTGTCAGACACTAAAATGATGTGGTGGATATAAACCTAAATTCATAAGTCTCAGGTTTTCTGCTGCTAATTTTGTCTTAAAACTTACATAGGCAATTCTGCTGGAATGCACTGAAATAGAATTGTCAGTGAAACGGAGAGATTGCTCAGCAAAACTGAAAGTGTTGGGGGTAGACAAGCAATAGTTGTTTATGATTGTCTGCATTTTGCATTGTTATTATTTTCTAATGGAACACTTCCATTATAAACATGATTAAAAAAACAGGCACAATTTGTTGTCCTTCATTAATGCTGAAGAAGTGATCTTGGTGTATATCCAGGTGTGCAAATTCAAACCACTTTCAGAGGTCCGTTTTGGGATCCTGAGAAAAATAGGAAAACAGAACATTCGGGGAAATTAATATTCAGGTGCTCGTCAGAGTAAACTGATGGAAGTGATACAAACTTACTGCTGGGTTAAATGAAAAACACCACAATACTTAAAAAACACTGCTAGGATTCCCATTATAATTACCGGTTTCATAGCAAGCCCCAACAGATTTTGCATGAGGAGTTTGATCAGTGGAATTGTCCTGTAGGTGTTAAATAATGTGGGAACTCTCTAGTAATGCATTGCAAAGCAGTGATATATCAGCATTGTCATTTGGAGGAGGATATTTTTCCTAAGTTGTGCTAGAAATAAGTCACTCTGTATGGATAAAAATGAGCTTGTAAATTCTACAAGTTAAGGTCATAGGGGTTTTCTCTTCAGGGTCTTGTATTCCATTAAGGATCTGAAAGTCATTAAAGGCTCTGACATGGAGTGGTCTCCAAGAAGAGGAGATGTGATCTCTGTGGGGATGTAATGGCTCCCTCTGAAAGAAGCAGAGGGGGCTATTGGGTGGTTTTCCAGCCACAGCCCCATTCTTGCTGGTGTTCGAATGAATCTGCCAGCGCCTAAAGGGAGCTCGTTGGTGGGCTGTGCAGTGTGAGCACTGCTCTGCAGCACACGTGGCATCAACCCCAGCAGCACACGTGGCACTGGCCCCAGCAGCACACGTGGCACTGGCCCAGCCAGCTCGGGGTGCGAAGGACGTGCACGACACGCCGTGTGTACAAACCATACACAGCAACAGCACAGCTGGGCTTTGGCTTTATCCCAGGAGAAACCTGGTGGCAGTGTCACTGTTAGTGGCAGTGGCCTGTGGAGTGCACACCTGGTCAGCTGTGCCCCGTGTCCCAGTGGTGCAGCCCAGCAGACATCCTGTGCCATCAGCAGAGAGGCCTGGAAGGACAGCTGGGCAGTGCTGTCAGAGGAGGGAGCTCGGTGTGACTGCGCTGTCTCCGGCACAAGGCACTGCTCAGGCAACACTGAGGCTTCCTGAGCTCCCGGGGACAGGTTGGACTTGGGGACAATGGGGAGTTGGCCCCTTCTTGACACACCTGCCCTGCTGTTACTGCCACTCCTGCTCTTCCTTTTGTCTGTGATGCAGAAAAACCCCAACTTCTGTCAGGTATTGCCATTCCTGCAGAAGTACTAGTGGATCTCAGAAGCTCGGTTGGAAGGTACAGGGGAGAGCTCATAACAGGCTTTCATCAGGAGTTCGATCAAAGAGCAAGCACAAAAGCATTCTCTGGTGCAGCGTTGTTGAAAAGTATCCCATAAAACCCTAGGATTTCACCTTTACACCACTGGAACTGGACCCTAAATTAGTTCTCTCTGTTTCCCCACTCATTAGCATTTACAGTTGTTCTAAAACAGATTTATATTTAAAGTGCTGGTCAGAGAAGTGGTAACTGGCTTTCTTTTGTAGCTGGTGTCACAAGACAGGAGCATGTGAGTCCATTTGACACTGGCTTTCATGATCATCAGCAAGTACATTACACAAAAGAATGGAGAAAATATTTTGTCAGAAAGAACTATCTGTTCCTCGCTCGTGAGAGTCACCCCAGCAAGACAAGCACGGAGCTCGTTAGTGTCAGACCAAGATGTTGCAGTGCACAAAGGCAGACATCTTCTTTCACTTGATTCTAACAAGCAGCTCTTTTTTCCCCTTCTGCTTGGCAAGGTTTTATTTAATCATGCAGTGAGTCTCAGGTACAGCTGTTAATTCTATATCCCATTTATATCAACAGAATTTACCTTACATTAATGGTTGCAGAAAGTAAATAGCAATGTGCTGAGAACATGGAAAACAAACAGTCTTTCTGGCTTGCCAAACCTCCATCACTGAGAATATTTTTCCTTAGTGGTTGCCATGCTGTAGTAAACAAAGTTAAGGGCTAGGCCATTTCATTAGTAACAATTCTGTATTAATGCATAACACAATAAGTTGCTGTCCTTCCTTTTCCAGAGAGGAAGTTGCTGTTTTGCTGTAGTATGACATGTAAAGCCATAAAAAGGAAAAACCGATTTTGGTTAGGAAAAAAATGTATTGATGCTACAAAAATGCAGTTCTGCAGCATCAAAAAGTGCAGTTCTTACACGGTTGTTTAGTTAGTGATACAATTAGAAGCACACCGTGACTTCTTTATTTGTGGATAAATTTACTGAACAGTGCAAATATCATGTGGAATTAAGATATGATGCTGTATTGCTCTCCCCTAAAAACGTATAGAGTTCAGAAATTGAAATTGTACTGGAAGGCATACATGAGATGCAGGAATCAAGCTTGAAACCCTTGTTTAAGCAGAATTCCCATCAAAATCCAGTTTTGAAATAAGTGTCAGCAAACACTTATCAAGTCTGAGCACTGTCTGTTGCCATGAGGAAGCTGTTTCCACTCTGGGATGCATAGGTTCATGGGTTTTCTTTCACTAAAATGCCAGTCAAGTGCAGACATTGCCAATGGTTTAACTTAAACCTGAATTGGGAACAAAACCTGTGGAATTCTCAAGCAGTTTCTATTTGGATCTGAAGTTAGGATGGACAGACCACCAGAGCATTCAAACATTACCTGTGCAGTAACCTGCTGGAGCTGCAGTGGGATCATGGACTCTCCCCCCATTCCCAGGCTGGGGCATTGTGCTGCCGTTTGGTTCTGGCAGGGGGTGGTGCAGGGATTAAATATCACTGAATCTGCCTCGAGTTGCAGGCATCAGGTTGTTGTGATGGTTCTTTTAGTACTCAGCCAGATACTAGGAAAATGTGTCCAGTGCATTTATAATAAAACCAAACATGGTTTGGAAAAATAGTAGAAAATCCAGAAGTGAATCCCAGTCTCAAACTGCAGTGAATTGCAAGAGTTCCTGTTACTTCTACACTGAGGTCACAAACCTGTGAATAAGATCTGCATTTGTTTGAGACTGGGCCACCCTGACAAAATATTTGGCAATTATTGTGGAGCACATTATCCAATGTCTCCAAGGAGATTTGCTCTGTGAAAGTATATGGACTATTTCTCTCTGAATTAGTAAATCTTACCTTTGTCTATTCACCTCTTTTTTTCACCTTATCTCCCTTGTTCTTTAGAGACATTTGCAACTCACATAAATAAGCATGGGTCCCTTGGGAATAGCTCTAAATTGCATTTGGAGTTGTCTTACCACTTGAATACCCTGTTCCAGGTCAGCACAAATTTGACCTCTATTTTTCATTTGTTTTCTTTTTCAGTTTTTATATAATATTTGAAAATAGAAAAAAATTCATCTGCTCTACCAAAGTGTTAGTCAGACAAGGTCTGATTATTGAACATCACGAGTAGTGAGGGCTTCCCTCCATGGACAATCGTGTTTGTCCTGGCAGATCCTCACACTGCAGATAACTCACTCCAGCAGCACGTAGCAATGGATATTATGACTAATTCAGTCAGAACTGTAAGCAGTTTTATTGTGGTCTCTCCAGTACAGGAGGCTTTGGCATTTATTCAGTATTAAGTCATACACAATTTTTAGATGGTGCAGTCATACAAAGAGAAGATCAGTTGAAGAAAAAAAGAAAAGGTTTTTTTTCTGGTTTTCCTGGTCTTTCAGCTTTAGCCCTGTTGGTTGCATTATGGTGCCTGTACAAAAGCCACTTACTTTCTCACCTTTTCCCCTCAGCAAGGCACTCAGAAGATTACAGATCTTACTGTGAATTGAGCACTGTCTAGGTTGAAGATCCCACGGGTTTTTAAAGTTTCAGGACATTTCTCCACCTAATTATCTCAGAGTTGATTTTTTCCTTCCCGCATGGTGCCAGTAACAAAGGGCAGAGCTGACAGGTGAGATCAGGATTGTCCTGTTCCCAGCTGGCACAGTGTTGTACAGGGGATCAGACACAATTCTGGAAGGTCTGCAGAGGTCCCCCAGGTCTCAGACTCTGGTGGGGATGTTTGTCTGTCAGTTGTTAGTGATGCTGATTGAATGCTGGCATGTGTGAACCAATGCAGAACCAGCTGGGCGCTGGATGTGAGCTGGGAGTGGAGGTTTGCTGAAGGAAAGGATGCAGACTCTGAGAAAATGTCACTGTCTGAGGGGGTGGCCCTTGTGCTGTGCCAGCAGTGCCAGGGGATGGTGGCTCCTGCTCTCCTCTACCTGGCTGAGGGGGACTATGGCAACAGCTCCCTGCAAGGAGACACAAAGGACCTAGTTCATGGTCTGATGGTGACACGGTGTCTGTGCTCTGAGGGTGACACTGTGTCTCAGTGAGTCGGAGGTGGCACTTGTGGTGAGTCTGCCCAGTCACAGGCTGCTCCAGTTGGCAGGGGATCACATCAGTGAGGTCTTTGGGAGGACACTTAGGTCAGAACAAGCTGGAGGAGGAGAGATGATGTGGAGGTATGGTGCTGAAACACAGAACAGTGCAGTGGAACTGTAGTTTTATTCTATGTAGACCAATATCATGGTTAACCCGTGTAAATATATCCATGTTTACTCATGTGGTAAAAGACTTTTATAGTGGTAAGTAAATAGTAGGAAATATTGATCAGAATCTCATTCATAGCAGTGTCACTGCAGGCCTTAACACTTGGGTGGACTCAGGGTTCTGCAGGAGGACAATGAGGGAATGGAGAGGCCGACCTGTGAGGGGAACTACATGGTGAAAGAGTGCACTGCGAGAGCTCTTTCCTGCAGCTGCTGAAGCCCTCTTTTCTCTCATAACAAAATTTCTTTAAAAAAAAAGACCTGTGAAAGGTGAAGAAGATTTAATGCCTAGTCCTTCAGTGCCTGGGTCTGTTGAAGCATGGGGAATGGCCATAAGGAGTGGGTTTAGTGTTCTTGTGCAGTGGGTTACAAATGGCACCAGGAATGAGGAAATCTGTCTAATCCTTGTATGTACGCTAATTAATTCAATGGTATCAAGTGAGTTTCTTCATCTCATTACATCACCATTACTCCATTTTTGAAATCAGGTTGATGACTGTCCAGCATTGTTCATTGTTTGAGATCTGCAGTTACAGAACAGCAGCAGCATAGGCAGGGTCAGGATGACAGACACCCCAGACACAGTTTCGGGATCCTGGGCTGTGGCAGGAGCTGTGTGCTGTGCAGGGGTTTCCAATACCCCACAGCAGGTGCCAAGTGAGCTCTGTAGATTATGAAATAACTAATACTCCAAATTAAAAACTGTGAAAAGATTTATCAAGTTCACCACAAAACCTCTCTCAAGACTTCCTTAATTCCTTGTTTGGGGAACATTTTAAAATCATCACCATCATCATTATTTATATGATGTTGTTAATTCCCAGAGCCCTATTCAAATTTTATGCATCTAAAAGAATAATTGTGTTATCCAAGTAGGCCTTCAGAAAGGGACTTCTTTGTTACTCAATAGCTGAAGTAATTTGTGGGTGTTTGGGTCAATACAAAAAACTGGTTATCATGTATTCAGCACTGTCTTGTCTAGGTACTGTGTAACAATGAGCTAAGATGTGCAAGATGGATATTGCCAAGCAAATAGCATTTAAAGGTATGCTTTACCTATACCAATTCTGAGCAATTCCATCCTTAACAGAAACCTCTGTATGATACAACATTTGTTTCCTTGACCTGGGACATGCCTTTATAACCATAACTGTGTTTTGCACACAAATGCATGCCTCTAAAATTGTCTGATTCTGTCTGACAAACATATGAAACCTTTCAGAATGATATATTATTTATTTATACCTTGGACCAGACTAAATTCATAAGCCTTAGGGGTATAAGCTGTAGCTTTCATCCAAAGCTTAGCTTTATTTTCAATTCTGTTGATGAATTTACTGTAGTGATTTCAAAGTCATAGGGCATATTAGCTGGGTGGCTAAAATTTCTACAGAAAGGAGATTGTGTATTTACAAGGATAACAGTAATATTCAGAATGACATCAGTGAGGGTTATAAGAATAATTAAAAGAGCTGAGTTTAAGGATTAATACATGACCACGTAGAATAACAAGTGAGGAGAGGGAAAATGCATTTTCTCTGTTATGCTGTCCTCTCCCTCACTGACCGTCAGGGCTGGATGCCAGGTCAGATCCATCACTCTAAACCAAAAGACCTCTTCTGCTCCCCAGCTGGGCAGACACCAAGTGAGGCTGGGCACTAAGATCTTGCAGTCCCTCTCAAGTATGCTCTGGTTTCACTAGGGAGCATTTATGTGTTTTTGGCGGTACATACTGTGAGCTTGGCTCCTTCGTGCTGTGGGAAGAACAGTGTGCTTGTTCTCCTCTGCATTCTTACCTGGAGATTGCTCGCTCCTATTTGTTCCTTCCAGTTTGTTCTCCCAGGCAGTGCAGACAAGCCCTCAGCCCCATCCTCCCAGAGCACACCTTGTGGTGACTCTGTAATGTGGAGAAACTGGCATGGGGATAAGATCACGCTTGTTCTGTTCTCTGACCTTAAGGAATGTAAACCCACTGACCTCATATATCTGCAGACGTTGCCAGATGCTCTTACTCACCCCACTGTGTAATTCAGCATTATCCTTATCCCTCCCACTGCATCGTGCTGTACAGACACTAACAGCAAGTGCTCTTACGAGATCCCACCATTCCATGAGGAATAAAAGCAAACTCCTCAGGCAGGCTGACTCTGATATGAGAGAGTCCCTCATTCCCTGGGCAGGCCCATGAGAAGAGACCTGGCCACTGCATTAGTTTCTGCTCAGACAATAAAGTGATGGGCAACAGAGCCTCTAGAGCCCACCACCCAAATCCAGGTGAGCTGTGGGAAAAACCTCTTGACCATCAGAGACACCAGTTACCTGCCTCCATAGCTGCCTCCCTGCAGGCCTGAGAGCCCATGTGGAAAGTGCCACATTATTTTCCTTTGGAATGTATTCATTACTGTTGTGACTTCCACATGGAAATCTGCAGTCAACAGCCTCACAAGTGTGCAAACTGCATGTGCTCTCACTTGAAACTGGCCTTCTCCATGCTCTGGTGCAGTTTAGGTTGGCCCCAGAGGCAAAACTGTGACAGCCCAGTCGAACAGGGACCTGAAGAACAGCCCTCTATTCTGTTTGGGCAGGGAAGGGTTTTCTGAAGAGGATTCACCTCTGAGCAACGCATGGAAGGAACAGATTGTCCCTACAAAATAACTGCAGTTACCTCCTAGGACAGTGAAAAGTTGGCACTAAACTCTAATCATATATCTTCCTTATGTCCTGTAAAAAGGGGCTGGGGCAGCACACCTCTGTGTCCTTAGGGGATATGTCTGTGCTGGGCTATAGACTACCTGGCTGTACTTTGATTTCAGAAGCTGTAGCACTATGGCTCCTGGTTCACATCCGTGTTAGGCTGTAGTAGTGAGAAGAAACAAACACCTGTTCTCGTGTTTGATATTTTAAGTGCTTTTTAGCAATGTTGGATATCCAGACAAACCAACATTACTTTGAAAGCTACTGTGGAAAATCACCAATGATAATATTGCCAGAGACAATTATAAACATGTAAACCAAACAAAACTGGTGCTTTCTAAATATGCCTGTAAGGGTTGATCACTGCCTCTGCATCACATACATTCCAAAGGGTTCGTGGATGTGCTACAAAGAGTGAATTTGTAAATACATCAAAATTAAGAAATAGATCATAGTTACATGCAAAACTAACACTTCTCCTTTAAGAATGAGGGCTGTATGTCCCCAGGAGCAGTTACCAGCTTCAGTGAGGATACTTGTGAGAGCAGAGGGACATGAAGTCAAGTCCAATTTTTGTTTGCTTGTTCTAGCATAGAACCTGCTTATAAAAGTGAGAAAAAAAGCTCTTTATTCCTGCAAACTTGTGGCATTATCCCCTGTCCTGAGGGTGGGGAGTCAGTGCCAGAACCTGTGCACAGCTGCTGTCGAGGAGTCAGCATAAACCCTGGCACTGCTCAATGCAAAACCAAGTTACCCCCCCAACACCCTTCCTCCAAAATGCAAAGGATTATTGCTGCAGGAATAAGTGCCCTTTCTTAGAAAGAAAGAGAGAAATAGAACTTAGGGGGGAATTGGAAGTTTTGGTCATGTTCCTGCTGCAGCTGCTGGAAATGCATAAGAGTGAATTATCTTGGGAGCATGACAAAGGTCTGACAAAACCTGGCAGTTTTAATTAATGGCCTCTATTCAGCTGTCAGAATCCAGTGGTTCTGCTGACAAGATAGAGCAATGACAGATCAGTCTCCATTGACATTCTGTGTAGATGCCTTTAAGGTAGTAAAATATATGTTTAAAAACATATACTTAGTCACGTGCATAAATTTTGAAGTCTTTCACAGGTGCCCAAATTTGTATCTCAATTACAGATTTCCTTGAGCAAGACATACAATTTAAATCCCTAAAACAAGTCAAACCTGACACAGAAATGATTAATTATTGAACAAAAAGGCATCATCATGACCATCTGTGGATAAAAAGAAGGGAGGAGTTTTACCATTGCAAAAACAAAATTCACATTTGTAACATCTAATGCATGTTTGGGTTTTTTTTTTTTAATTAGCCAGAGGAATAATGGATTTTGGAATCACTAAAATGGCTTTACATGGCTTTGTGTGCTGTTGTTCTGTTTTGCAGTGACAGAGACTTCTGCAGGAGAAAAAATGTGGAATCCCAGACTAAAATCTCCCACAATCTCCCATTGGAGAGGTAATGTCTTCAGCCTCCCATGGAGCCAGGCCTGGCCTGGCTGGGAATGCCCCTGGAATGCAGCTGGCAGTGAGAGCCAGCTGGCCCCTTTCGTGCAGGTGCCAACAGGGATTGCTGACGGGGCTTTCTGGGAGGGAGCTCAGCTGCTCAGAGCTCCCTTTGGTAAGAAACCACAGTGCTTCCTGTGAGCCACACGCATGGTATGTACAGGGGAGTGACTGTGTCTGACCAGACTAAACCCCACAGTGTTATCATTGTCTCAGAGTTCGCAGGTGAGTTACCTTGGGCATGATCCTGTCTGTGGTGCACCTGAGAGCAGGAGTGACGAGCTCTCAGTGGCCCCACGGTGCTCTTAGTGCAGCTGCCTTCTTGCTTTGGAGGAGGTTCTTGTTCAGAGAAGGTCCCCTGAAAGATCTCTTCTTTATAGGAGAAAAGGAAAGGTCACCTCAGGCCACCCTGAGAATCCCTCATTTCAGGAGAGCCCTTAGAGCCTTTGGGAAACAGCCTTCACCTGTCTTCTGCAGGCTGCAGAGGAAAGTCCAGGAGTGTCCCTGAGGGTGTGTGCAGAGATGTGTACTAACCCTGCTTGTGGGTAAACACAGCAGAGAGCGCTTGCAGCTTGCAGGAGGTCAGGGCAGCACGGCAGGCTGAGGGCACGGAGCTGCAGCAAGGTCTGGGCTCCATGGCTGGCACAGGGACCAGCACCACACGTGACCTGCACCACAGCTGAGCGTGGAGCCAGTGGCAGGCACGCTCCTGGCAGCAAAGGGAAAGCAAAAAAGTGAACAGTGACAGAAAGAGGCCTTCAGGTTGGTGCTTCAGTCTCCATATCACCCCTGAGAGTGAATTCATAATTCATACGCCCTCAGCCGACCCATTTTTGAGATCCACAGAGCAAATCAGGTTTCCCTGCACAGGCACCTGCCCTGTGTGAACACCTCTGGTGCTGCTGTTGGAAGATTTGAGAGGCTCTGAGCCTGTGGCAAAAAATAGGTGGGTCTGGTTTCCATCGTCATCATGTTCAGTAGTACACATGCCACGATGATGAAGCATTGTAAATCATGACTCTGCTCACATTCACTGATAAACCAGTCATGCAAAAGGCTCTTTGGAGTAGGAATTCAGCAAAAGGCATTTCACATCTGTCAGAAATAATTCAAGGGTGTGGAGTGACTCATTGGGAACTGCTTGAATAATCAAGACTTCATTTTCAGCAAGACAAAGCCATGAACTCGTCTGGCACCACATCAGTGGGAAACATGTTCCCTTTGTTAAAGCCTATGTTCCAGGGACAGGTGCTAGCAAAAATACCAGAAGGAGGGATTTTTGTGATGGCTACAGAATGACCACTTTTAAAGTGCAGGTTTGTGTCTGACAGGATACATGGGTGTAAGACTGCAGAGCTCAGAGTAGGAAATAAAACTGAGACGGCAGGAAAGCCTTGTGTGGTCAGAAGAGTTGCTGCTGCTGTCAGGAGCAATATGTCAAGAGTGTCAGTCTCCTAAATCAAAGTAGTATTGCAGGGAGCCAGCAAAAAGAATCCACAGCCCCAAATCAGATGTGGGTTGGGATCAGTTCCAGGGAAAAGTCCTTTCCCACCACCAGGCCATCCTTCCCTTGGGAAGGCACATCTTCATTCTGACGACAGTGGGATCTCTGCCTAAACAGCCTCTGACTCCTGTGTGTTCCCATCTCTCTTCCTGGGCAGGTCTCCTAAATGAAGCTCTTTTGCACAGCACCTGAAGTGAAGCTCTTGGCAAAGGCTTATTTACCACGATCAAGTTCCCTATCTATGCACCAACCTGCATGTGCAGAAAGGGGACTGGAGGAAACTGAAGGTAATTGTGAGACATTTTTCCACCCAGAGCCTGGGAAGACAGACCTCCTCTACTATACAAATCCACAAACTCTTCTCAGATATCACTTCCTAGATTTTTTTTCCAGGCCACAAAACCATTTGAATTATTATCAGGTAACATGTTAGGTAAACAGCTCGTAAGTTTAGTTAATGGACAGTGTTATTTGAGAAGCAAATGATGCCAGCTTCAGAGTCCAGGCACCCCCAGGTTCAGATGCTGGGACCCTCAGCTTGTTCTGTCAGAGCTCCCAGGTACTGCAGCCCTGCAGACAGAGCTGTCTCTGTCCCAGCAGATCTGACAGCTGGAAATACTAGCAGCACTCAGAGACTGGAGAGCTGGCAAATGTGAGACATGGCAGGAAAAGCTTTATATACTGAGCAGAGGCTGGGAAAAACCTTGTGAGCTCTGGTCACAGGTCAGAGAACAGATGAAAGTGCAACAAGTGATGGACACCACTGGAGTTCTGTGTGTACTGAGGTCTAGAGGTTGTCACTACAGATCAGGTATTTCCAGCAGTTTTTTTCTTTATGCAAGTTGTAAAATATTTCCCAAAAGTACTGGTTAGGTGACAGGATAATCTGCTCTGAATCTGTTCTTGCAAGGACAGGGCTAGATCCATCATGACCACAACTTGCCAGCACTTCATACAACAACTGTGATCCCGTGTGAATCAGACAGTGACCGTGAGCTCCAAGAGCAGAGTCCATGAAGAAGGCATGTCTTGGAGCAGGGTGAGGAATGCAGAGGCGTGTGCTGCAAGGTGTGGCAGGTATGTGTGAGCTGTTAATGACTGTGCTGAAGAAATCTTGGTGATGCAGAGGTGAAGGAGTCCAAGAGCTGGAGGAGTCCACAACCCATGCTGTGGGATCAGCTGAAGGACTGATCTGCAGCCATAGCAGCTGGTGCAGGTTCCTGGCATGAAAATGCTGCTCAGCAGCAGCAATTCTGAATCTAACATGCTAGCAGCAGATGTGGGCCTCCTTCGGTATTATCTTAATTTTCAAATACCTTATAATGCTTTGCACAGTCTTGACTTTCATTTGAGATGTCACTGGACAGGGTACTCATAGCTACTACCACCATTCTCTGAACCAGCCTATCTGAAGGGGACCCCCTCAGCTTACAAGTGAGGAAAGGCAGCAAAATTAGGGCTTTAATGGATGAAACTCTGGATGGGATATGGATGAAACTGAGAAATTTAATAGATGAAAAGTAGCAAAACCACTGACTAGCATTTGTAAAACTGAAATACAAAAAGCATTAAGTTCTGCAACCTGAAAAGTACAGAGTCTGTCCAGTTGTAAGTCAAAGCTGTGGCAGGATCTGACCCTGCCTGCTCAGCCCTGAGACTGAGCTGCCAGGCTCTCTTTCCCTATGTTATGGGCTCCAGCTGTGGCACACCAAAAGGGACCTGCACCTTCCAGGCATGAACCCTGCTCTGCCCACCCGCATGGCCTCACTGCAAAGAGTGGCTCTGAATTATGGGTGGGCAACACTGCACCAAAATTGCTTCCCCCCAGAAAGTTTGGTGCCATTCACCCTATTTATTCCATGGGCTTTTGCAGCCCCCTCGAGGTGCCAGGCACTGGGGAGGCCTGTACCATGCTCCTGAGAGCAGTCAGTGCTTCACCCTGGGAACAAGGTGCTCCTTGCCAGGGAAGTGACCTGTGGGCACAAGTGACCTTTCCTAACAGCTGGCAGTTGTCCCACCCAGGCTTCACCTGCATGTCCAGCAGCCAAAGGAGGGATGGGGATCAGGCAGTTAGCAGGTGACAGTGTGATCCTGGCCCCGTGTCTGACCAGCACTATGTGACCAGGGATGCCACCAAGAAAGGAATTCCATCTCATCTAGATCTTTGAGATTTTTCCATCCTAAACACTTGGCTAGGCCATTGTTGTGTGGATTATTTTCTTTTTCTGTGTGATAACTGAAGATGTTTACTACCAGGCAGGAGTTTTGGTTTCTTAGGAGTGGCAGCCAGCCTCAGCTCCTGGGAGCAGACAGCTTTAGTGGCTGCCCTGGGCATCTGCTGACCATGGACCTTATTCTTTCAGGTGTCCTGTTGCTAACTCACATCTGCTGGTGCAGAGGGATTGAATATATGGTGCCAACAGCCTCTGGGGGGGTTTATGTCCCCTCCACGTACCCCAGTTCACTGTAAGTGTCTGCCCTTCCCTGCCCAGAGTGGTGGGAAATGGACACATCAGGGAAGCCTGTGTTTCAGGCTGTGCTCTGTTCTGGGGCCATGCAACAAGGGATCTTTACTGGAAATGGGAGGTATGTGCCCAGTGTCATAACTGCCATTACAAAACAAAGAGCTGCTCTGGTACAGTCATTTGTGCTGATGAAAGCTAGGAAATGCCATCCTGTCCATCTCTGAATCACATCCTTCAGCAGATGTGCATGGGGCAATGCAAAGGAGGTTCTTAGTACTATGTATGTCAGTAATGAAGTTTCCTGGGAATAAGTGAGGGGTCTGGGAGCTCAAGGTATTTGTCTCCTAAGTTCTTTTGTTCCCATGGGTTGGTCCTTGGCAAGCTGCTGTACCACACCAGGAAGAGAGCACTCAGTCATTCCTGAGCAGGAATTATGCATATCCCGACCCACAGGCAGCCAGGATATCATCACAGCATTGTCTGCTGTGTCCCAGCTTTTCTGAGCTGAACAGATGTGTGTCAGCTGAGGAGAGGGACGCTGACCTTGCATTGGCCAGTGCTGTAACACCAGAATTGAACTCTAAATGTGTGCACTTGGAGGTATTCTTTTGGTGAGAGCTTGTACATCTTCTGCTACTTACTTCTTCAGGCTGGCTCACGTTTAAATCTGATTGTTGCAAAAGAACAAGTCTACTCAGCCAAAACAGTTATGGGAGGGAGAGAGGAATCAGTTTCGGAACTATGAATCACTTGAACCTCAAAAATTCCTGAATGAAGAAGATGGGGCTCAAAGATAACATAAAAAATGTGATCAGTACTGGAAACAACCCAAGTTCTGTGTCTCCTAAGTGGGTGTCTGACCACAAGACTTCCCATCTTCATCTAACTCAAGATGCTTGCTCATCATTCTTGTAAAATATGCTGCTCTCATCTCTTTTGTTCACACAACAGAGAAACTTAACTTTGTGATGTGGGAAGGAAGCAAAACAGCAATTCCATGTATTACAGTGAAGTCCTAAGTGAACTTAGTGTTGCAGCTAATGTTCTAGAATAACAATTTCTTGGTGGAATCTAGCATAGACAGTGATTACAAAATCACCTGCTTTGGTGAAGAAAGGAATTATACTGACTGGTTTAAAATTGGCTTCTTGGCCTGACTAAACAGCTTTATCCACTGAAGAGATCACAAAGATTTTTATCACAGGGGATTAAGGCATTGATTTACATCTGACAGCAAATTAAACTGAGATGAGTGATGCTGTAACCATTTTGTTTCCTGTCTTGGCTCTCTGGGACTTGGCTAACCCCGGAGGGGAAATGCTGAACTCAGCAGGGCTGCCAGCCCGGCGCAGTGACCCTCACTGGCACTGCCCGTCACTGGCACTACCCATCACTGGCACTGACCCTCACTGGCACTGCCCATCACTGGCACTGCCCATCACTGGCACTGCCC
>NW_020884895.1:12090354-12090954 GCF_003945725.1 Corapipo altera
CACTGCCCATCACTGGCACTGCCCATCACTGGCACTGCCCGTCACTGACACTGACCCTCACTGGCACTGCCCATCACTGGCACTGACCCTCACTGGCACTGCCCGTCACTGACACTGACCATCACTGGCACTGACCCTCACTGGCACTGACCCTCACTGGCACTGCCCGTCACTGGCACTGCCCGTCACTGGCACTACCCATCACTGGCACTGACCCTCACTGGCACTGCCCGTCACTGGCACTGACCATCACTGGCACTGACCATCACTGGCACTGACCCTCACTGGCACTGCCCGTCACTGGCACTGCCCGTCACTGGCACTACCCATCACTGGAACTGCCCATCACTGGCACTGCCCGTCACTGGAACTGCCCATCACTGGCACTGACCATCACTGGCACTGCCCGTCACTGGCACTGACCATCACTGTCACTGCCCGTCACTGGCACTGACCATCACTGGCACTGCCCATCACTGTCACTGACCATCACTGGCACTGCCCATCACTGGCACTGACCCTCACTGGCACTGACCCTCACTGGCACTGCCCATCACTGGCACTGCCCATCACTGGCACTGCCCATCACTGGCACTGACC
>NW_020884895.1:12090964-12133706 GCF_003945725.1 Corapipo altera
CACTGGCACTGACCATCACTGGCACTGACCCTCACTGGCACTGCCCAGTGTGCTGCAGGAGTCAGAGCTGACTGCGAGGCAATGTGCCAGCCCCAAGCAAAGCAGAGGGCAGGGCAGTGCAACAGCAAATTGTCTTTAATGTCTGGAACTGAACAGCTATAGATGATGCCGTGTGGGCTGTTACATCACACGCCCAGGGGCAGCTGTTCAGACACTGCTGTGTGTCCCACCCGTCTGCTCTTGCTTTGGGCCAGCAGCTGCAAGGCAGGGATATGGAAGGCAGGCTGTGGTCACCAGAGCTGTGGGCGTGCAGTTCAGTCCACCCCTGCACACAACTCATCACACGAGTGCACTGTGACAAATTTCTTGAGGCACTGAACACCATCCCTCACGAGTCGCTGGGAACAGCCCGGCCTCTGCCTGCACCTCTTCAGCACAGGGACTGCCAGCAGCAGTCCTGTATCCCAGTTACTGGCTGCACACTTCTTACAGAGAAGCCTGGGAAGAAACAAAAGACCGATCTCCAGTAGGGACCCAGTGAAGATCAGACAGTAAAAAATGTCTCTGGGTTGGATTCAGACTGTGCACGAAGAGGGAAGAAGCATGTTAGAGAGATCCAGCTCTTTCCCACCTCTACAGTTGCTCCCCCAGGACCCACTCTGTAAGTACACAGCCATTGGAACATATCCAGTCTCCAGGCCTTCTGTCAGCAGGAATGTAGCTGGAATTGTATTGCTATTAAGAGCATGACAAATCTCTGACCCACAGCTGGAGATTCAGGTAGTCTGGGGCCCTTCCACCCTGGCTGTTTTTTTTTTAATTTTGCTTGCTGCACCTCTCTGATAATTGTTGCTCCTTTCTGAAAGTCTGGATGAGTGTTCCAAAACACGTCTGTGAGAGAGGGATGTGCTGTTTGTTGTGGATATTTAGAGCCACTGCTCTGAGGGATCCTGGATGCTCATGGTTTGATAGCCTGTGTAAACAGGCACGAGACAGATCCGTGCCATGTGCTACCTCTGACTAGCTCTGGTCTCAGGAACAGCATCAGGACAGTCCTGCTGATCAGTGTCCTTGTTTGGGCAGTGATGCCTGAGCACAAAGGGCTCCTGCCTGCACCTTCACAGGTGTCACTGTTCAGGTGTGCTGTGTCCCTCAGCTCTGTCCAACACATCGGTCTCAGCTGTGACAGTCCCCTGGGACTGTCCTCCGCGTACACAGGGCTCTGTCCAGTGCCTCTGGGGAGTGCAAAGGAAATAGCAGACATTTTGATTTATATTTGTTTACATATCGTACTGGAAATTTGCTGATTGGCATTCAGGCATGAAATGCAGTGATTGTTTGGAAAGTGTCAGGAGAACCCTCACATTTTGGAGCGAGTCATCTCTCTTGGGTTCGTCTAGCAAAGAGGAAATGTGGTTCAATGGAATTTTTCTCCCTATAGCCTGAGGTGATGCTGGTTTTCCTTCAATCTGTAAGCATCAACTAAAAAGCCTCTGAAAGCCTCTGAGCCACGAGTGGCACCTGTGTGACACAGACCAGCACAGCTCCTCAAGCCCCTGGAACCAGCCTGGTCTGCTGCCACAGCCCACGGCAGGGGCTGCCACGACTGAACACTCCAACAAACCCTGACTGTCCAGAGGACTTGTGACAAGTTCTCTGGTACATGTTACTCATCTCTCTAAAACTGGCCTCTATTCTCATTCCCACCTTATTATTATTTGAATGGATATAATGTTTTTCCCTTCCATCTGTATTTTTTTTTTAAGTTATCCTAATTGTAATTCCATAATCCCCCTACAACAATTCTGTGAAATCTCCTTTAAAATCTCTTTAAAAATTTGCTACCAAAAGGTTTGCCTATGGTGCCTGGAGGTGTTGCTTATGGCAGTACAAGCATTGACAGCAATCCTCCTCCAGAGAGCCTTTTCCTTGGAAAATGCCCTTAACCTCACTGTGCTGTCACAGCTCCTAGAGTTGCCACCCAGATATGTTCCCCATCACTCTACTGCTCCCAGAGTGAGCCAGAATCCAGACACCACCACCATGATACCGAGGGAACAATGCAGTGAAACACTGAGGTGGGTTAGGAGGACCTTTGGCATGGAGACATCCTGCAGGAGCTGGCACCTGCTGGGGCAGGGGGTTCTAGAGACCCGGGGTGATGGCAGCTGGTGCCACCCAGAACAGGTGGGAGCTGTGCACAGGTGAGCCTGTCCTGAACAGGGCAGTGCCAGGAGTCCCTCACCTGCCCAGAGGAGCTGCAGTGGAGGTGGCACCTCCCCATCAGCATCTCCTTCACTACCAGCAGGACTAGGTGCCCTCAGTGCTCACCTCCTCCTGTGGCCAGGAACGAGGAGTGCCGAAAGCAGTGATCAAAAGAGAACAAAGAGAAAAAAAACATGACTGACCACCATGTATATTAAGGAATTTTTTTCTTGCTGTTCAGAGAACCACCAGGTTAATACAGAAAGGCAAGTTTATTTCTGACCCATTTCCATGTCATAAGATATAATAACTCTGTGCAGTTAAGTCACGCTGAAGCCAGACGTGGTCACTGAGGCAGCTGGGTGCTCGCTGCAGCAGGAGGAGGAGGCCAGTGGAGCAGGGAGGGCTTGGGGCCCATCACCAGGCCTGGCCTTATCTCAGCTGTCACTGTGAACTCTTCAACCCTCACGCTGAAGGGCTGAATATGTTCAACAGTTTCACGTTTGTCCTCTCTGTCATGGACTCATGGACTGTCTCCTTCAAAAACTCTGACTGCACAGGGCCGCGGCCAAGCTGGAACCCCACTGTCCCCCAGGAGGGCAGCAGGTGCCCTCCATCCCCTGGAGCTCTGGGCCAGCTGCAGGGCAGTGCTGACACAGGCTGGATTGGGCACGGGACTCAGCAGGCACTGAGCATGTTTGCCAAAGGATTAAGCAAGGTAAGCCTCTGGGTTTCTCCAACCCCTGTTCAGGGGGCCCGGTCCCTTCACCCTTCTCTGTCCATGGGGTATTTAAAGGCTATATTTTTTAAGGCCCTGGTCCCCCAGGAGCACACCATGGGCTAGCTGACCATGCTGTGGTCACCACGGTGCCAGGGTGCCCGACCCACACTCCCCCCAGAGCCCCTGGGATGCTGCTTTGGGCAGCGTGCTCGGGGCAGGCACGGCCGTGCTGGCGTCTGGTGTCTGCTCTGCTTTACTGAGCTATTTAAACTTAGCAAAGTGGCTTTTTTTAGGTCCATATGCATAGATCAGGTGGTCATCTGTGGCAATATGTTCATTCACAGATCCTAGCTGCTTTCAGGGACTGGCCTGAAAGCCAGTCTCTAAACATAATTAGGGTTATTTAAATAGCTGCTCACAATTACCTCTCTGGTAATGCCATGAACTCCCTCATTGAGCAATAACTCCAGGCAACACAAGGGTGAAAAGCCACAGGGACCTTGCTGCTGAATGCCTCAAAGATTTGTATGATCCTGCTGTAAATGGATGTTTACTTTCAAAGAGCTGCCACCACATCTACTGTGCCATTATGTCAGTTTTCAGACCAGCAGCTTTACCAGGGACAGTTGTTCCCACCCGTCAGCCTCCCTTGTCCTTGCCCATAGTAATTAGGCTGGAGGCAGATGTAGCAAAGCCTGATTCAGGGATGGATGTGAATAGAAGTTCTTCAGCTTTTGTCCTTCTGCCCACCCTAAATAATTTAATTTCTGGGATTCCATCACACTGAATGTGTCCGTGAGAGCGTCAGTGAGCAGAGCCCGGCCCCAGGCCCGGCCCCAGTGGGTGCTGAGCTATCGGGTCATCTGGAACACGCGTCTCCTTTTCAGCACAGTGCAATTTTCTCCCCAGCAATGATATTATCTTTGCCCTCGGCTCCTGGCACGCAGCGGCTCACATGCACCATTAGCAGGTGGCAGAAGACATACACGGAACTTGCTCTCAGAACATTTCTTCCATTCTTCCTCCCAGACTGATGAAGTGCAAGTTAAAGCTAAAGGTATGTACTGACTACAGCCCATTCCCAAACAGGGCCACGGAGAGTTAAACATGGGCTCTGGGAGAAAACTCTCAAATCTTCCAGTCTCTCTGCCACAGTTTAGCTCCTCAGCACGAGGCCCTGGAATGTGGGGAGTGCAATTCCGCGAGGCCGCGCTCCCGGTGCCTCATGCCAGCTCCTCTGGGATCAGCTGGCAACAAGCAGCAGGAAGGCAGAGATGTCAGGCAGCTGAGGTGCCCATCCATGGCCCCAGCAAGCCCCTGGCAACTTGGCAGAGCTCTGGGCACTGGTGTAGACCAAGATGAACACAGGAATTTACTACTGAAGCCAGACAGCTGTGTGCACCTGGGCACACCTGCCACTGGAAAACTGCACAGTAGAGGCACTTCTGTGCCAACCACGGAATTAATTTCCTTAGAAAAATATTTTGCCTGAAGCCCACTAAAGAATGCAGCCCCGGATAACTCACTTGCTTTGGTCCAGGGCTGAGCTGAAGCTCCGCAGCAAGGGCACAGCCAGCCCCTGGCGTGAGCACTGCTGGCTCCACAGGCAAGGGATGTCCTGTGCCTGGCAACACAGGGCAGAGGGAAAGAAAAGGCACTGGGACAAAGGGGGTTTGTTACAGTTTTGTTGTACAGGGGGGAAAAACGAATTTGTCATCTGTCTAAGAAAGTGAACTATGCTGGATGCTACATTTCCTACCTAACTCCATGGAACAGCTTCTGTTGAGTGCTGTCAACACCTCAGAGCTCTCTTATGTTTCTTTTGAAATTCAAAGTCAAAAGAAACTCAGCTACTTTGAGTTGGCTGTATCTATTTGCCCTTTCCTTCCCTTGAAGCAAACACAATCAGTAAAATTCCCTGGTATAATTCTCTCCTTCCCGAAGTTCTTTCCTCCATTGCTCTCCTCCAATATAATCAGACCCTTTTTCACACATGGGTGAACCTAGAAAATCATTTAGAGTGGGAACCATGTGAACCACTTCAGTGAACATCAGGTAATTGTGTCTTAGAGGCCTTTAGGAAGGTCAAATATTTCTGTGTAATTTTTCCAGCTACTTTCTCCATGACCTGAAGCCCACTGGCTCTGGGCAAAGAATAAGGTGGCTTTGTACAAGCCTCCAACTCCCTGTCCCCATGGATCACCCGCCCCAAATCTCTCATGATTCCTTTGATGTTTTCTTTCCAAGACACCCATCTCCACATCACCTGCTTGTGCAAGGTTTGTATTGCTCACCCTTGGCCTGGGAATGGTTGAGGTTTCCAAAATATGCACTTTTCCAAAAAAAAACCCCTGACTTTTCACTTGCATCAGGATATGAAAAACAACTTGAAAATCATGAGACACACAGACAGACCTCTGGAGTGCTGAACTTGCCTGTCTGTGGTTGCTCCCGGTGTGTTTCTCCAATGCCAAGTGTTCCAGATGAGCTGCAGCTTTCCCTTTCCAGCATCATAAACTTGGGTATTACTTCTAACAAACCAATAAACTTTGTGATAATAAACAAGAAACTAAAATATTAATTTAAATGAACTGACAAGTGTTACAGCCACAAGATGGTCACATAATCCCAACTTTCATTCAAAACTAAACAAAGAACATCAAACAATAGTAAATATACTTTATGTTCTTCTTTAATAATGCAATTTCAACTAGAGAAGTAAATAAATTTGGTTTACACTAGGAACGGAATCACAGAGGGACTTCTCCAGATAAAATTTCTATTTTAGGAGATTTTTAAATTTCAGAAACTATTCTTTTCTGAAAAACAACCCAGAATGGAGAACAGAACAATGACACTTAGGTTGTCTGTTAATTAAAGCAGAGGCTTTTTTCAAATGCAAACCTGGCAAACAAGGCCCTGGTTTGTCCTCTTGGGAGTGGAGACCAGTCAATAACAGTGTGGTGAGTTCCCAGTGCCAGATTCCTTACTGCTGCTCCAGATGCTGCCCAGTTTCTTTCAAGTTTGCCTGCACAGGGTTCTGTTCTGAGGCTGCAGGAGCATCCCAGGGCTGCCACACAGCCACAGCACAGCCTCAGACTGACAGGGCTGTGGTCAGACACACGTGCAGAGAGGCGTAAGGAGCTGGAATTTTAATTAAGGAAAATATAAAAAGTGACAGATCTATTTGAGAAAGAGATTGTTGTGCAATGCTGGTGCACCTGTGCCAATCCCCAGAGCTGCACCCTCAGCAGAGCCCAGCGCTGTGCCTGGTGCCAGCACTGCCCACCAAGAGCTCAGCGGGGCGTCCCACGGTGCCCTGCCCTGCTGGACACAAATCCCTGCGGGCTCCATCCCCGGGGGGGCTCTGGGATGTGGCCCCCTCATCCTCCCACCACTCCTCCAGCACGGCAGCACACGAGCCTGGGGGCTGCCCTGGAGCTCCCCAGCCCCACACAGCCCCACTCCCTGCTCCGGGCTCACTGTGCCCAGCAGCAACCACAGAGGAACAGAAATAACGACACTTTCTGATGTGCTGCTCCTCTCTGCACAGTTAAAGACCCTCTGTCTGACATACTGTACTTGCTTCTCCTTGTGCCTGCTTTGATTCCTTGATGCAAGTCAAGATCCACTCGAACTGCAAGTATCTTGTGTTTGGAAGGAAACACTTCATAACCTGCACACGGAGATCTATTTTGAATAAATATGAAATTCTGTAATTAGAAAAAAACACAGACCAAACCATTCCATTCACACTACAAGCACATAGTTTGTCCCTTTTTATTGCAGTCTAAAGCTATAAAATACAGGGTATAACAACATTTATAGAATACATACATAGCACTTGTTACAGACAGTGTCCTTTAAAGTCAGCTACATGTCATAACCTCTGACTACTGTGTGTAGTTGCAAACTGTAGGAAATAACACAATTTGAAAAGTGCTGGGAATAAGACAGTCTGGATCAGCACTAAAGAATGGTCTCAAGACACCAGATCTCAGCCCACACCCCTCCCTCCCTCCCCCAAGATACATCAATTTTGTACTTTCCTTGGCAGTCTGGGGTCACAACACAGCCTCAGCTGGGAGAAGTCCAGGGGCATCTCTGCCAGGCTGCAGGGAGAGGAGTGAGGACCCTTGGGGGACTCTGGGACTGGGGTGGCTCTGGCATTCAGCAGGGATGGACCTCTGGGAATCCTGAACTGGCACCATCTGGCAAACACGCGTTCCCTGTACAAGCAGGGATATCTTTAATGAATGACACGTTGATTTCTCCATTCGGGGCAGATGCCAGGAGTCCTCTTTAGTATCAGCAACGTCTAACTCATGATTTTGGCTGCTCCTCATGGAAAGAGCACAAAGGAACAGGCTCCAGAGGGAGAGCAGCAGCAGATCCCCCACAATGATGGCTGACCAGAGACTCAGCTCAGACTGGAAAGAGAGAGTATTAATTAGGATTAAAGGGAAGTAATGGGCTTAGTATAATATGACAGCTGTGCCAGAGAATGCTACATTTTCTATCTGCAATCCCTACTGTCAAATCTCTGTGGTATATTTTGGGTATTGGCCAAATCACACTGGCTGCAGAATCCCCCCCATTTCTGGAAGTCACTGCAGAGGGGTAGAATTGTCTATATTGAGCCCATCAAGTCCCCATTTAATCTTTGCTCCCTCTTTGTTTTAGTACCTGCTGACAACTCTCACCTGGTGTGTCCCACAGTGGGCTGGCTGCTGAAGAATGCAGCCCAGGCCCTGCTTTCCCCAGAAGGATTAACGGCTGGGCCTGTGGTTTGTTTTCCATTTAATTCCTTCTTCCTTTCCCCACGTGTGGGTTTCCTTATAATACAGGCTATAAAAAGCACTCCAACCAGAAAACAGCAGACCTGAAAGGGAAAGAAAATAATAAATCAAATGGCAGAAAGTAGAAAAGAAGGGAAGGGGTAACATTTGTAGTGCACTTTGCCTAGAATTTCAGTCACATCTGGGGTTGCTTGAGGTTATGAAGGTACATTTGAAAAAGAAACCAATGGGTTTGTGGATGACAGAGCCAAACCACAGCAGCCTCTCTGCCAGACTCGGACAGAGCCATCCTCGTGGTACCACGGAGCCACCTCACCTCCCAAGGAGCAGGGGGGGCTCCCCACCTTCCCCAGAGCACCCCTGGGACACTCCCCCAACAGCACCTTGTGGGCAGCTCGGCCCCGAGGGCTGCGGGAGCTGCCGGCCATGAGAGGGTCCCTCCTGGAATGGTGTTGCCCCACTGGTGTCTGACACACACCACGGGAAGGAAAGCCAGTGGAGGGAGATTGCTGGGAGATCTGGGGCTGACTCAGGGTTTGCTCCTTGCAGGACATGCTGGGAGCAAACCCTGTGGTGTCACTAACACAGATCAAAGTGATGTTCCCCACTATAGAGGTGTCCACTAACCATTAGGGATGCTTTTCTTAAAGTTGGAAAGGTATGAAGAGGAGCACAGGTGAGGAGAAGGGAAGAAATATCTTTGGAAAAACACTTCAGGGTTGGGGGGGATGTGAAATGCCCAAACTCAGCCCTGGTCAGTGCACAGGGGAACAGCATCCTGCAGAGGCAGAGAGAAAAGGTTCAGTAGCACCTCTGAGCAGTGGAAGAGTCACCCTACCCCTACCAGGGACAGGCAGCAGCACAAGCAGTCAGCTCCTGTCTTCATCCATCTCAACAGAGAGGAAAAGGAAAAAAAGAGACCAGAAAAAAAAAAAATCAAGGAAAAGGCACTTTCCTGGGAGCAAGGAGCAGCTGTGGAGTAGGTTTAGGGCTACAGTACAGAGAGTTCCTCTTTCCTTGCCAAGGTGTTTGCAGGTCCTGAGTGTTTTAAACTCCCACTGGACTTAGAAGTCCCCAGTGCTTGAGTGTGACAGTGACAAGTGGCCAAAGCTCCTTGTTTCCTGGTGGCTGAACTCATCCCTTTCCAAAACTGCCCTGGGTAGGTCTGCAGGGCGCTGGGGGGGATGTGGGCTCTCCCTGCCTGGCTGTGTCCATAAGCAGACAGACCTCTGCCACCTGCCCACACGAGTCCCACATTCCCACAGGGGGTCATTTCAGACTCTCCCTCCCAGAAGAAGGGACTCTCTGCAGGAGCACACACAGTGGGCAGGAGCACCGGGCACCAGGATGCTCATCCTCCTCGGCCACCTGGTCTTGGGCTCTCATGGGCACACAGGGACCTTGGCATGATCCCTGCAGGGGATGGGCAATGACCCCAGCACCCATCTGTACCAGACAACACAGGGTAGTGAGGGCAGGCAGAGACATGCAGAACAGAAGGGGACACAACAGGGAGAGTGATGAGAGAAATCATCTCAGAGCTGGCGCTAATTTTGTAGAATCTGGCTGTTAAACAAAGAACCACAGTGTTTTTAAAATTCTCAGTGACTTATTAAGTCACTCTCCTGCCAACTGGATTCCTTCAGCTGGCTAGACAATCTGACACCTCCCCTTAGAAAAGAATCTGCCAACATGAGCAGCTCAGTGTGACAGCATAAGGAACCACCTCTGAGCTGTGCTCCCCAGGCAAAGCAGGCAGCTGGGAACAGAGCCCCTTTATGGGATACTTCTGTACAAGTATGGGAAGTGCCTTGACATCCTCTTGCACTGCAAAACCTGGGGCCTCCAGCTGTGCCCATCACACAGGGGTGGTGGGGTACGTGCCTCTCCTCTAACACCCCCAGCTGAACATTCTTGCTTTTCCCTTAGTACCAGCAGCTCATGTTTCAGCGTCCCCTCAGGACACTGAAGGGCCCGGGGACAAAGAGCACCTTTTGAAGGCTCTCTCTGTGCTGTATTTCTCAACTCTGATAAACTTCGGCTGACTTACTCTGATCCAAACCTTTTGTGATCCCTTTCTGCAAGCAAAGAACTACTTAAGTGCTACCCCTGAGGAAATATCAGCATAATGTTTCACATCTGCCTCATTTTGACACTAATGAAGGCTATTTCTTGTATTATATCATTACAGCGTTTTTTCTGTCAGTAGCAGTTATAATTCTATTTACTAGTTACTGCAGTTACCACTTGGAATGCGTTTGTCTTTGGAAGCAGCAAAACCCTGTGGATATTTTACATGAAAGAAACACTAATGTGATTTTGTCAAACAATACAAAAGGCATTTTGTGGGGTTTTGGATTTGCCCAAGTCCTGAATATTGACATTGCTTGATACTACTGCAGAGTATAGGAGCTATTAACAGCTGTGCCTCGGCACTGGCACTGGCCCCAGCAGGCTGGGCCAAGGTCATGGCTGGCAGCCCCAGACTGCCCGTCAGCACCGCGCTGACCCTGCACTGAACCGCGCTCCCACCGCCACACAACATTAATTCTGACGTATCCACGAGAATGAACAATTTTCCAACGACAGAACAGGCTCAGATTGGTGATCTCGGACAGGCAGGCTCCACCCAGGTGACAGTGGACCCTGTTACAGTCGTGTGAGCACCAAGGAACTCGTCAGCCGTTCTGCTGACGTACGGCAGGGCCGTAACGGGGCTCTGACTCCACGGCACTGCCACAAAATCCCTGTACTAATGTGTTACTCATTCCAGTGCAGACTCTAAGGCTAACCACAGTAGAGAGAGAAACAGCTGAGGACACAAAACACCAGAATAATTTTAAGCATTCACCACTAAAATACAGTACATATCAAAAATGCTGTCAGCATTTGCGCCAAGGTCCAGAGCATCCCTCCTAGATTTAGGCTTTGTTCTACATTTCATGCTGAGTTCAACAATAAATATTCAATCACAAGAATTTAATTTGAAAGTTCAGCACTTTTTAAGGCCCCTCAAAGAGAATTTAAAATTACTGTCCCAAGTAAAGGGCCTTTGCCAGCACTCAGAGTGTGGAGGGGTCACCACAGAGCCTGCCCATAACAAGTGGGTCATGGGAGAATGAATCCATGAAGAAGCCAAAAAGCCAGAAGATTGAGCTTTGCTGTGGAACTGCTCCAGCTGTTCTCACCCACTGTGGACCCAGTCCAGTCCAGACCAGCCACAGTTCCTCTGGCTCTGGCAGGACCTCTCTGTCAGCTGGGCACAGGGTGAGACTCACTCAGAGCCTTCATGTGGTGACATCTGGCAGGGCCAGAGACTACTCTGGCTGCAGGGACAGCTGCTCTGCTCCCGAGGAACTTACCAGCCCCCCTGTACAGTGGCTGCAATCCCCACCCCATACACCCTGGGCAGGGGAGATGTCTGAGCTCAGCAGGTCATGAAGCGCTTCATCATCAGTTCTATTTGTTCATTAGGGCTCCCCAGCACTTCATCATCAGTTCTATTTGTTCATTACTGCTCCCCAGTCCCAGAAAGCAGCAGCACTTCATGTGGCCCACCAAGAGCAGGCACGGCTTCAAGTGGGACATGGGATGTGGGCACTGCCACAGATGGGATATGGGCATGGGCACCACTGCAGACAGGACATGGGCACTGCTGTGGGTGGGACACGGGCACGTGCCCATTGCTTCCTCAGTAATCGTACAGACCTTCAAGACCAGGACTTCTCATCCAAAACAGCAAACCACAAATCCCCACACTTTCCTGCAGTAGCTAAATCTGTTCATTATTTATCAGAGCAATATCCTTCAGAATCCAAAAGTCCAGCTCCTCCCTCTCCCACTGCAGAGTTGATGTGACACCAGTGACACCCCGGTGTGGTGACTCCCCCGTGTCACTCACCCCACACACGGCCCCGCTCCCAGGGCTGGCACAGCAGGGCTGGAGAGCATCCTCAGTCACACAGTGAGTGCATCTGTCTCACAGGTTTGCTGTCCCTGGAAATTGCAGGGCAGGTTGCCAGCTGAAAAGAGAGAAGAAATGAAACTCATTAAACTATCTGAAGTGAGGAATACTTGCATTTTAAAACACTGATATGTGTGTTATCAGCCAGAGAAGCTCCTGCCTCTTCCAGAACGTGCTGCTGCTGACAAGACCTTAACTTGTCAGCTGGTATATTGCCACTATCACCTGAGACAGCAAACAAGAGCTAATCCTTACACTGTTCTTGTGCTAATGACTGCAAGAGATAACTGGTGTCCCTGGCAAGTGTCCCATTTAATTCAATTAACTCCAGCCAGGCCCTGGTGATTGCACTGGCAGAGAAATCCAGAAGCCAGATCTGGAGTCAGATGGTAAAGCCAAGGCAGTCTCCACCATCCCTTTGTGGCCTGGAGCCCGGTGGCTGACCCCATGGGTAGAGACCAATCCAGCATCCCCAGCAGCTTCTACAAAAGGGTGTGGAACAACATCATTTTTTTCCTGAAAAATGCTCATCGTTTTTGCTGATAAAATGGAGGCAACTTATTTCTTTGTATATTTTGCTTATTTATCCTGAAACACTGGGTTCTGTGTGTGTTTAAGCAGAGGTTTTCACAGTGTTCCCATCCTTACCCATGGGTCTGAGCTGGCAGGAAGATCATGTTTCCCCTAACACAAGGCAGATGTCTGCTGGCCAATCTGGGGGCACACAGAGCCTCTGGCCCCTCCTGGGGGAACCCAACACTTGCAGAGATTGAGGTGCCTCAGGTATGAACTGAAACATTCTGATAAACATGAAAAATAAACTAACCACAAAAAAGGTAGCTGAAGGAACAACTGGTGTATCTCCTCAGTTGATACAATTTCCAGGTCTGTGTGATAGTAAAAAAAATACTTTCCAAATATTTTCCTTTTCCTTTTGAACATTCTTCTATTGTGAGCTTCAACAGGCAGGAATGTATCTGGCCACTCACATTATTCAGTTAAGAAGTTTTGAAATAGAAAGAGATTTGCAGAGAAGTTTCCTTGGTGGCACTTCTGAAGTGTTAGTCTGGGATAGCAGGCAAAATCCTGAGAAGTCTGTACCTGGGCAACATAAATAGAAAGTGTATTTAAAGATGGGAGATTATCCATTCCTTGACAGGGCTTTCATACCTACTCTGCTGTCAATTTTTAGCAGCAGTTTGAAGGTCACTCCAGCACAAACAATGCCAGAAAAGATTTTTCTGTTGGAAAACAAAGCCTTCAGACTTTCAAGAAGGAGCTGTAAGGACTTATAAGTGACCATCATCTTGGACGTCTCAGAAGCAGCATGAGCCAGTGGAGATCTCTGAAGCTTCACAAAGTTCTGCTGTCTTTGTGGAAAACCTGTTATGGGATTCCTGTCATCCTCCAGCCTCTGTGCATCCTCCAGGATGGCTGAGAGTGCAACAGGGAAGCCCAGACCATGTCAACAGCTAACATGTCACTGTGTTCCCACCTTCAAATGCACTGGAGAAGAATTATCTGCAAATAAAGCTCAGCTGCTCTATGCCAGCAACCGGCTTCAAAGTCAGAAAACCTCTGCTGTGGGTCCACTCACTAACATCAAATACATGTTTAAATAAACTTCTATGTTCTATGGACATTTTTTTCCACCCCATGGGTCCAATGGATGGAGGTGCTGAGCTCCTGGCAGGAATGCTGGCATTCAACTCCCACACAGTCCCATCTACGTGTTTGGTATTTCCAGAAAAGAACCAACCTCCCCACTGTGCTCCAAACTCAACTGTGCCCAGGTGTTTCCAGAGGGCCCAGGCTACCCCACTAGGCACCACTTTTACACCAGTTCAAGATCCATGAGGGATAACACGGGGACACCTGTGAGCAGAAGGATGCACAAAATAGTGGCAGTGGGAATTCCTGCCCTTGGCAGTGCCAGTGGCTCTGAGCAGGCTGGGCCTGGAGCACAGCACAGCACACCAGGAGAGCAGCCAGCTGCACTGGGACCATGCCAGCAGCAGTGGGACAGAGCTGACCCTCCTTCCTGGCATGTCCCAGGGACACACAGCAGAGAGCCACAGGAGACAAGTGCCTGAGGGACACCTCAGTCCCTCCTCGCTGCTCACAGGTGTGGGACTGGAGCAGCCCATGGCTACAGCATCCTGCCATGAGCAGCCTCCCACTTCAGTTCTGAGCCAGCGTGCCCCAACAGGACTCTGCTGAGCTTTATCTTTTGCCAAGTGGGGCATCAGCTGAGGGAAAACTGTGCTGGTGCCCGTGTGGGTCATGGTGTGACAGCAGTAAAACAAATCATATAAAAACCCCAGCGCCTTTCAAAGCATTTCCAAATGCTGCCCCGATTCCCCTGCTGGGTATCAGGATCTAGGAACCAGGTTCTAGGAACCAAGTCCCTGCACAAAGCAGTTGCAGAGCCACATCTAAAACCACATCACCTGCTGCACAGAGAGAACTGACAATGGCATTAGCATGAAACTAAAATTAGAGGCTAATTGTGCTCTGCAGTCACTGAAATTGATGACAGTTCAGCAATTAACATCCCTGAATTTTCTTGACTGAAATAATTCTACAATCCATTCCCATTCATGCTTCTTCCTGCTCCACAAGCAGGAGCTCTGGTAGCTTGGCATACCTCGCAAACAGGGGGATTCTGGCACCTCTGCCAGGGCTTGTGCTATCTGCAGCGGTTACTGGGGTAGGCACAGATCTGAAGAGATCTTGTGCCTGCAAATCAGTATCATTTCACAAAAATGGGAAGTGACATTTAATGCCAGGGCACAGGAACCATCACTAACCATCACCAGTGCATGAACACAAGGCATAGCTCTTCAGAAACCATGAGGGGCAGTGGTGTGGCATTACCTGGTCCTTTGTGCAGGTACCTCTGTCAGTGATGTCAGGCAGGTGCTGCTGCTGTTCTGAGCAAAAGGAGATGCCTACGTTAACAAGTCAGGGAGTGAAAGCATCAAATGCTCAACACCAGCTCAGGTTGCCAGAGTGGGACACAAGCCCAGCCTCTAATGAGCACATCTTGCAAGTGAATCAGAACATAAGGTGGGCAACAACACCTGCTGAAAGGCACGTGAACCTTTCCCTTGACCTCCCTGAGATGCACCACACACTTAGGGCACCAGAAAACACACCCTATTTAACTGTATGTGGTATTTACAAGTTGAGGGTGTTTTTCTCTAAGATCCAGAATGAGAGACCCAATGTGCTGCCATTACAGCTGCAAGTCGGGGCAGTGAAGCAACAATTGCTCTGCCTCTGCCTCAGAGAAATATGCTGCAGACTTACTGTGCAGGATATGGCTGCGTGCACCTCTTGCAGGCTCTCTGTGCACGTACTCGGTGTGTGCCTGTCATGAGCACACCTGCTCTGTGCTCACCTGCCCTATGCTCACCTGCAGTTTGTGCAAGAGCTCTATGGTTTCATTTTTAATTCATTGTTCAGTACAACATTTGGAGTTTCTGAGCCATAATACATCACCTCACGGTGGTACATTTTGAAAAGCCATGGCATGCTCCCACCTCCACACACAACCGAAGCCTCTGATTGCTGACAGCACTGAGCTTACAAACCCAGCCCCTCTTCCATCCCTTCCTTCAGCACTTGCCTTGTTTTTGCTCTGGCCAGCAATTTTATCTGCAGCCTCTGCTCCAGACGTTGCCCATGGCCCTTCACAGGAATCTCCCAGTTCTGCTGTGACCCATGAGGCAGGAAGGGGCATGGTACAAGGCCTGTTTCTCACCTCAGCTGTGATGGAGACGTGGTCATGGCTGGGCCCTGCTGGTACAGCCCTGCTGCTCAGTGCCATCCCCACACAGCTCCCTGCAGCCGCTCGCTCCGCTCTCCTCCTTCCTTCTTCCTACACTTGCTGCAGGCACGGAATGTTCCCAGGCTCCCGCAGCCATCCCTGGGGCATGCCAAGCCCATATGGTGCTGTCCCGTTCATACATTTCCAAAGGGCCAAAAAATTCACTCTTTGGAGACACACTTCTCTGTGCACAGTCCATTCAGCAGAAGGAACAAACATGGCCAAGATGAACACAAAAATGCATCACTGCTTAGCAAAATTTCACTTCACGCCCAGAGATATCAAGTATATTATTTTGGGGTAAAGTAATATAACCAGTCCTATTTCCAATGTAACATGCCTAATTTTTTCTTAAGTAAAATCCTTTTTTACTCATTTGCTTTAAACTATCAGTTTGCCAGGAATAGAAATGTGTATTATATATATTATGCTACAGACATTTTATTATATGTATTATACTACATACATTACATACCTCTATATTATACTACAGACATCTGTTCCTTCCACCATTTATATCACTGTTTTGGGGTACGATCAGAGCACTGTGGTTTTATTCTGAACCTCCCCCCTGTAGACTATGAGCAATCAGGTTTCTGAATTCCAAGCCCACAGGTCACGGCTGTCGTTTCCTACCCCAGGCAGCTGACAATGTTGGGGACATCTGCTCCATCCTGGCATTCAGAGGGGACTGTGACATTCTGCTGTTGCTGCCAGTGGGCAGACAGGTTTGGGGACCTGAAACCCTCCTCTGAGGGCTGCCTGGGTCCACTGGCCTTCAAGCCCAGCTCCATGGATGGATCAAGCTCCATCCTCAAGGAGAACATCATCATGGGGACTGAGGCTTTGCTTACAGCTGTCTGCAAAATGTAGACCCTGACCAGCATGGATTTTAAATACTAGATTTTTTTGGTCAATGCTCCCAACTGATGGTAAGTTCATGTTTCAAGGTAATATCACAGCCAACAGTGTGACAAATGATGTGACAAATTTAAATGCCAAGAAAATCCTTCCTTTCATTAAGTCCTGTCTGCAGAGTCCCCACATGCAGGAAGATGTCCGACAGCTCTGTGGGATGCCAAGATCCTGGGACAAGCAGCATCAGGAACCACACTCTGAGTGAAAGTTCATACCTTGGACTAGAAACATCATCTGAGCAGCAGCAATTGCAGCTCACATCACAACATTCCTGACAGCAACAGCTGAAGATCCCTGTTCCAAAGTGACTGAACGTTACAGTGCGAAGCTGAACACTTGTACCCACGACTGCGGCGGCCTCACGGGGCTCATCCCTCTCCCTGCCCCCTAACATATGTGAATTATCCTCCCAAACAGCTACTTTTCTAGCAACAATATGCACACCTTTCCAAAGGCAAAGTGGAAATCCTTGCAAGTATTTCTGGTGCTGCTCCCAGTCAGAAATAACAGTAATCTGATCCACGAGCAAATTCCATTTCTGTTGCTGAATTCCTTTGTACAAGTATCTTTGCTTTGAAAATGTTTGGCAACAGTGAGGCACAGGCTAATTTTACTTATAAGGTGTGAATCAAAGAAGATTTGCAAGTTTCTGAGTCACAGAAAGGAAGCATCTGTGGCCTCTCTCAGCACTTCTTTCAAGAGAAAACATTACAGTTCAGCTATTTCAGATGCGACTTCATACGTGCTCACTGCGCCCCATGGATCCCCATCTCCTACCACCCTCGAGCTCTCCCCCAGGCACAGCAATGGGGACAATTCCAGAATCTTCTCCCAGGACCTGGGGGACTTTCAGCCTTATTCAAACGTGCTGTTGTTAGTGGGCTGCATTACCATGGGCAAGGTTTAGGCCACAGTGTGAGAGTGTTGAATAAATTATTAATTTGGGAGAATCCAGCAGATGCTTTGTGAAAGAAAGGGGTGACCAAGGAAAAGGCAAGCTACTCCTCACATTGCACAGTGATGAAAGCCCTGGGAAGGTGAGGGACTAAGATACAAACACTGCTGCAACAACAGCAAACTTCCACAGACTGCCTACAGTACAACCCTGATGCCACATAAACAAAGGCCTACAATCAACTGACTCCTGTGCTCCTTCACTGCCGAGAGAGCTCCCAGCTGAGGCCAGGTTGGCCTGAGGATGGGGACAGCTCTGCCACCCTGGCTGCAGTAGTCCCAGGGAGCACACACAGATGTTCAGTTCTGCTTCCTCCAGTTCCAGAGATTTCATGGCCTCTGAGAAGCTGTTCATGGCCACGTTCAGCCAGCAGCTCAGCCACCAGGGTCACTGGCTAAACCCCAACCAAGAGGATTCATTCCCCTAGGGATGGGGTGGGCCAGCCTGTGCCCGCAGTCCCCGGTGCTGGGTGCAAGCACTCCCCTCGCTTTTTATCTCTTCATTAACTGCTCACGGCAGATCTGATCTTCTCCAGCTCTGCAGGGACATGCCAAGGGCACTTTTCAACATGTCATTCATTCCACTGTCACCACTCACTGCTCTCCAGCCTCAACAGACCATTTCGCTGCCCTGTCCCAGACTGGGAGTGACAACAACATCTTCTGCCTTAAAACAGGTCCCTAGGGGTTACTGACAACAGGATGCCAGCCTATTGTCAGCATCACAACACAGCAGTGTCAGCAAGGGTGGAGGGGTCCTCTACCTCCCAGCAGTCTGTGGGATCTGTCCACTGAATATATGGGTGAACTCTCAAAAAAAAAAAAAATCTGTATGGGGCCCACTTATCTGACTTAATTATTTCTGTACATTGCTGCTCTCAGCCTGATCCAGCAGCAACATGGTAGATCACAGCCATTGTCAAACCAAATTCTTCCCTGACAGTCCGTGGAGACGTATATTTGCCATCTGCAATCTATTCCTTGGTTTCTGACACATATTTTCAGTGCTTTCTTTTGAAAGCTGTTTCAGATTTCTCTGGGCTTCTCTCTAACCTCTGCCAGTGAAGCCTCACACAGTGTAATTGTTGACAGCTGTGTCAGGAGAAGTATTTTACTTCTTTAGTTTCTTTTGCTGTTCCTTTTGCTGCAGCACACCAGCTGCTACACGAAAAACTGCCTGTAACACACACCAAGATGTGGAAAGCAGACCATGTCTTCTGAGAGGGGGACTTGGGGGGCTTGTGATGTTTATCAGAGATAACTGCAGCTCCACAGGTGAAAACATGGAGAAGTAAAAGGCAGCTGAGCAAACAGGTGTGAACTAGAAGTAGTGGGCTGAATAAAAGTGAATCTCTCCTCCTTTCCAGGAGTTTGCATTTCAGTTTCATGGTAAAGTAAAATCCAGTAAAAAAAAAAAAAAAAAAAAAGAAAATCACTGCTGATTTTTTTTTCCCAGGCAAAAGATGGGAAATGCTGGGGACTAGACTGCTCTCCCTTTTCTGCCAGGCTGAACTCAAATCCGAAACATCTGTTCACATAACTCGAGACAAGCTCTCGCAGTCAAGTACCATAAGCACAAACTCTTTCTGCCATCAGTGCAGAACTATCAGTGAAGCTTTTCGGAAGCCTAAGGATCCAGACACTTCTGATGTGCCTTGCAAGCACCAAATAATGTGTTCTCACTACCAGCAGAGGAACATTAGCACCTTTTCCATATATTCTAAATCCTGAAATCTGTTTTTCTAGACCCACACTGTACACATTGTCCTTCAGGAGCTATTCAACCTGGGCAATACCAGCTATATTTAACAGTATCTCACCCAGCACAGTGGGGCTTAATTCAGCTGAATCCAAGGATAAAGGGCAGGGGAAAATACTCAGTTTTCAATATGGAATCACAGACTGGTTTGGGCTGGAAGAGATCCTTAAAAATCCTCTTGTCCACCACCCCAAACCATCAGTGGGGACACCTTCCACTAGGCCAGGTTACTCTAAGCCCCATCCAACCTGGCCTCGAACACTTCCAGGGATGAGGCAGCCACAGCTGCTTTGGACAACCCACTCCACTATTACAGCACAACCTGCAGAGCAGAGGGTGGGATTTTAGTGGGAAATATCGAGGTCTGAATATGCTTTGCAGAACTCTCACACGGCCATGGGTTCAGAGCTCCCACCCCTCTCTGCATCCCCAAACTTGGAGAAGAGAGACCTATGGCTTGTGCATGGCTCAGTTCTCCCAGAAACGCCTGTGCACACTCACGTACAGAGAAAACACAGCTCTGCCTGTACACGTACAGGAAGTTCAGAAACAGAGCAGTGGCAAACCAAGCAAAAAGCCACAGAACTATGTGTTATCCAGAACCCATCCCTGCTTCAGCAGCCCTCCAAGAACTCTCTGCATTCTACACGTTTTGGAGCATGAACCCCATCCTGTCAGAGAAACAGACTGGAAATCAGGACTCGTTTCCAGTTCTGCTCTCAATTCTCTCTGTGCATGTACAAGTCACTTTGTTTTCCTGCCGCTTTCTCCAACCCCCTGCCTGCTGTGCCATGATGGCCAAGTGTGGATTGTCTCCAGCTACAGAGTTGTACAGTGTCCCAGGCAGGGAACTAGATTGGAAGTGGAGGGCTCTGAAAGCCACAGGGAGAAGGAAAAAAAAAAAAAGTACCTGGAGTTCATGGTAGCCAGTAGCTTTTCTGTGCAGCAGAGGAATGCCATCCTGGTTATTTTTGCCTTCTCCCCGCACAGCAGTAGATGGAGCCCTCCTTCCCTGCTCTCGGCAGCCAGGGACACAGCAGTGCCACAGATCCCAGCTGAAGTTACTCTGTCAGTCTGCTGTCGGGACAGACCTCGGGCTCACGGCTCCTGCCTGCCACCTGAAATTCCCTGAAACCTGTGAACGACAAAGTGTTCAGCCAACCACAGCATTGCCTTTCCTTCCATTTAGGCACTGGGTAATGTTTTTCCTTTCTTTTGTAAACTGTCACCAGGATTACATGAAACTCAGGAGGTTTTTTCTTTTGCAAAATAAGGAATGACAAGTTTTGCTTGCTATACTTAGAAAGAATATATATAAAAGTTGTATCATGTCTGTGAGCACTCTAGACTACATTATCCAGAGGATTTTACGGGAACTAAAGGTCAAGGGATCCGAGGCCAATTTTTCAACTGCTGCTCACAGCCTGTGTGTGACAGCAAGACAGAGGAGGGATGAGGGAACTCTGGCAGCCATATGCCTCTCTGCAAGCTGGAAGAGATTGCAAACATGTATGCTGGTTTTCTCTTCCCCCACACCTCCATGTGCTCCTTCCAGTGACTCCAGTATGGCCCTGCACAGATGCAGGCAACCTTCTGGTCATGCACCACTGTCCAGAACCACAGGCTGCAGTGCCCTTAAGACAGGTCAGCCAAGTCTTCCACAACAACAGCTGACAAATGGAATACTTCAGAGCAGTGAGAGCAAAATTAGGCTGCTCTCTCCTTTTCTGAGTTTTTTTGGGGGTTGGGTTTTGGTTTTCTTTGGTTGATTGGTTGAAAACACGCCGTACATATCCTGCTTCATCCCACTGCACATCCAAGTGCAGACTTGACTTTATAGAAGAGCAATCCGTGCTGCCAGGGAAGACTGCCCTCAAAACCAGTGTACAACCTGTTGTTCTCTGGAAACATGTACCACTAGAGAAGCAATATATAAACCCACCTTTTGACTTATTTTAGATTCTTTGAAAAAGACCATGTTATGCAAGTAGGAAAACCAAGAATATTGTAGAGTTACATGAGATGCTGGAGATGATATTTGCCAGCAAGGTAACTCAATATACATCTATTCTGGCACTCAATAATTAAAGAGAGGCCCCCAGCAGTGAATCACAGGGTGATTTGCTCACAGCAGCAGCTCTTCACACCAGAGAGGGGCCAGGACCTGCAGCCAGGCACCAGCAACCGCGCACCTCATCCGCACAGTCCAGCTCCAAAAGAGGAGTGGCAGTGCTTTTAGCAGAACTGATGGTTCATTTCTCCAAACAGAAATTACCAGAAGAAGGGAGATTAGACACCTACCCCTGAAGATGAGGGTTTTCTACTGATTAGCCTAGTAATGACTGACTTTCTAGATTCAAGACCTTATCCTGCCTCCGATCCTGCCCAGATATAATGGTCTGTTCAGACAGGATTCATGCCTCAGCCCTAACAGAGTAAAAATCTAGGTAAGGACTTTGGCATTTGGTCCTTAATGAATAGCAGCCAACAGCTGACAAATTAAATAATTCAGAGAAGTGAAAATTAAATAGTCCTGCAGTCACGAGTGTTGGCATATGGAAAGCTGCCACTAAGCTAATAATAGAAGTGTCTACTGCAGCAGAGAGGGAGGTCCCAGCATCCCAGAGCAGCCACACATCTGGGCACTGGGAACACAGCCATCAGCAACCTATGTTTAAGTAGCACATTCTTGCTACCTTCCTGCCAGCTACAAATCTTCTGTTACCACAGGCCGAGGGCAGGAGCCCACAAGCAATAATGTGGCACTGGGGGCAAACGTGAGTTTGGGCTCTGCCCACCAGGCTCCCAGTTTGGCAGACACGCTTCCTGCAGCCAAAGGCACCAAGGAAGTCCCTCACCAGTACCCTGCCTGTCTGGGTACACCTGCTTTATTCATTTCACCAAAAAATGGACAACTGGTTCATTTGTCACACATCTGCATTTGCATATTCTGGACACCACCTACCTTCTCTGGTTCCTTCAGGTATCTTTGAAGAGCATAAAGCCACTTGGGGATGAGACTTCCTGGCTCACTCCAGCCTGTGGTGTGATTTCCTTGTGTGCAGCAGAGCCACACTGTTTAGGAATGGGAGGAGAATCAGGGCCATGAGGTGGAAGATGAACCAAACACACAGGTATCACTCACAACCAGAGATGGAGAATGATTTCCAGACAGGTGGGTATGCACCCATTAATGAATGAAAGAGGAAAGTTAATCAGGATGGTGGATGCAGCCAGACAGCAGCCAGGCTACTCACCTTCAGCTGCTTGCAAAAGAGAGCCCAGGCAGGGACGGGAAAACCAAAGGCTGGGGTGTTCTACAGAAGCCTACAGCAGCAAGATTATGTGTGTATTATACGGCCACGGTAAGAGAGGCACATTCACACGAAACACTCATCACAAACATGTGCAGCACTCCTGAAGATGCCAGAGGATTCTCAGCACTTCCCCAAAGAGTGTCCTCCACTCTGTAGCCAGAGAGTTGACAAGAGATAATGGGCACTAAAGAGCAGAAGTGAGATAAAGCACTAAAGAGAAGAGGGAGATAAAATGCTGGAGAGGAGATATGCAAGAGTGCACAAACACACAGAGGAAAAAGCTCTCATATAAAGAATGAGAGGGCTCTGCCAGCTCCAGCACTGAATCACTGCTTCTCTTCCTGAAGGACCTGCCCCATGTACTTGAGGAGACTTTCAAGGTATCAAGCAGTAGAAAACTGCATCGCTGCTGGGCAAGCTGGATAACACAGGGCAAACTGAGTAGACACAGAGCCACCGTGCTGGTTAAGGATCCATCAGTCTATGAAAGAGCAGCTCGTGCTGGCTAAGGGTGGCAGGGAGAAGACCCTGCTCCCAAGGGAGCAAAAGGAAAGGAAACTCCAGGCAGTCTGGTTCTGTATCCACCAACATCTGCTGCAAGGGGTATCTGTTGGCTCAAGAGATGCACCATCGATTTGGGCAACAACTACAGTACAGATAATTAGGCCATCTTCCCTCCTTGACAATAAGACCCAAGTGTCCCAGATTCAATAAAGGGGAATTCTGTCCAACTGTCCCTTTCAGAACACCTGTGAAAAGAACAGCCTTAAGAGCAATCAGCATCTTGTCCTCCAAGCTAGTGAGCAAAACAAATACCTGGTGCATCCACACAAGATGCTGTTCAGCCAACCCTGATACTGACTGCCCATAACAATGGCAAATGCATCCACGGCTCTCCACTGCAGGGGTATGGCCCAGAAAAATCCAGCCCTCTTTGCCTGCAATTGTAGCAAGAAAATATAACCTCAAAAAGAACCTGCAAGTTCTTCTATTTAGTATTTCAGTGCTTCCTGGTCAGAGACTGATGGTTCTGCATCTACTAGTTGTCTCAGCAAATATAGCTGCTCTTTTCCACATGTGTAAGGCCTTCAGAAGCACAATTTAGCTGACTATTTCATCCTTACAGAGACTCCATCCATCAGTACAGCATCCTCTGCCAGTAGAATGAGGTTTTTACATCGTGTCTGATTGGTAACATGAGCTTCCAAAAGCCCAGAGCTGCATCAGGTGCTCTGGCCTTTCACTACCCTCCCTTGGAGCTTTCCTGAGCAGGAGTTTGACTCCTGCAGTGCCCCTATAAGGGACACACGTGGGGGGGTTTCTTCAGGACGGGGAAGGTTCCTCCATCCATCAGGAGGAAGGGATGGCTTTTTCCTTGCTCAAGGTATGGACTACTGTGGCCAGGCATGACAGGGAACACTTCTGGAGGTCTGTTCTTTCCTCAGCAGAGGGTGCTGACCACGGCTATAAGCAAGACTTTTGGCACCAAGCATGGCATCCTGGCCTTCTCTACCTGGGGCATCTGAATTTCCTCTCCCTTAGGTCCTTTTATGCCATCCTCCTCTGGTACCATCGTGGTCTCTGTGCTCTCCTGTCCCTGCTTTAGCTCGAGCAGGGCACAACACAGCAAACTGTGAAGGGCAAGAGACAGGAGGAGGGAGTGCCAGGAAGCTTGTGTCCTCTCACCCCCTTCATCCACTCCTGGGAAAGTGACACTGGACCACGCACAGCCATGGTGTTAATACCACACAGAGCAGCAAGCTCATGAATTAAAATAGCAGGAACTGACAGTACTCACAGGTCTCAGAAAAGAAAGGTGATGTGGAACTGGCTTGTTCATCTTTTCCATGACAGGAAACATTTCAACCCCTGTCACCAGCACAAACACCATCTGCTCCCATCGCGCTTTGCAACTCTCCTTACTGCACATCAGGACCACACGAATAAGGAAAGACAGTGTTGCTTTTGCCTTCCCCAGAAAGAGCTCAAAATGCAACAAAACCCAACTCCATTGTTTTTTGCAGGCTCCAAAGCCTCCAGCTGCTCAGTCTGTTGTGTCACAGCCCATGGATGTATCAGCCTTTAAGTAAAGCAGGCTGGTCACCCAGAGCCAGCTGCTGCAGGGACAGCAGGACAGGTGGCCTGTCCGGGGCCAGGAGCCCTGGGCCAGTGGCAGCTGCAGTGCCAAGGGCAGCTGTCAGCCAGACAAAAATTCTCCATTTCGGATCCAAATCCATTAACAGCTGAGTAAAGAGGAGAGGAGGAGGAAGGACAACTAGCTCTTACAAATACATACACAGCACTGTCTTCAGCTCCCATTTCTCAATTTGTCTTCAGCTCCCATTTCTCAATTACTTGTCTGCTTTATGGCCATTAGCACAAGAGGAAAAATGGAGGTGAGCTGCAGAAAGCAATCAGTTTGTCTTTCAGCTTCTTATGCGTACACACCAAACCAGAGCTTGGATCAAGGACACCCCCAGGAAGTGCTGGAAAACACATTCAAATCTTTGTGAAGAATTGCTTTTACAGGACACAGGTCGTTTTGGAAATCATAAGCAAAGGGTACTGAAGTGTAACAAGTTTTTGTAAGGTCAGCAGAAAATTTCTATGGCGTTTCAGACACCCACAATAAATGTTTATAACATTATAATGTTAATCACAAATACCTTAAAGAAGCCTTACTGGAAATCACAAGTGAATCCTAGGGACTTGGACTTAAATTGGAATCTGGCTGTTTCAAATCTTGCTGCAGAAATGTTCATAATCCTGAAAACAACAGAAAGGACACAGCAATTAAGTATGTGGAAGAACAAGATCCACTGGAGGAACGAAATAAATCTGATTTAGTGAAACCAGGATGGGATAGGATGTTGGCCTTGGCTTCAGTGATTCTGAGCTGTCCCTCAGATAGGATCTGTAGTAGAGGAGCTGTACTCTAAAATTAGACAATGAATTAAGCTAGATTTTTAAAGGATCAAATTCTTTGTATTCTTCTCACTAAAAGCTGACTCAAACAGCCTTGTCTTTAGGGACTGCAGAGTTACTTTTGGGATGTTATGCATTCAGCCAAATCACTACAGTTTGCCTCTTTACTGCAAGTAAAGGTTTTCCAGAGAGAAACAGCATTTGCAGTAACGAGCCATCCCTGGGACCCCAACAGCACAAACTGTAGTTCACTGTAACATGCCAGCTATTCCAGATTTCCTTCTAACCTACATCATACACAGGTGGAGGTTTCATCAGCTGTAATTTCACTTCATGCAAAAGGTGATTGTCCCTCACACACACAGCACCAGCACAGTGGCCCAGCAGCCCCCAGCTGGGCTCCAGCTTTAAAGGCTGAGTGAGGGCTCCAACCCCAATTGCAAGGTGTCACAGGTATCAGACATTTGTGTGTATAAACGTGGTGCACAATTGCCCTGAAGCTGGTATATGTATATGCAGCTCAGAAATATAAAACCAAAAGCTGAGGTTTTATAAAAACTTGGTCATCAAAACAGGAAAGCAGGAAAATAGACAGGCAGAAATGTAATTTCAAATGACAACTAATGCGTGTTTGTTTTAAGGATATCAGTTATCTACATAGGCCTTAGAAAGCACTCATACAGAATAAAGCAGGGATGTCCCATAGATTTCCTTTCCACTCAAAGGAAAGCAGCTTTGGTGATTTGGCTTCCAGACTTTCTCAGATTATGACATAAGGAGACAAAAGACACCTATGACAGGCATCCTGGTCCCTGCCTCTCCTCCTCTCTGTACTGTCCCTCTCTCCACCAAGAGGTTCCTTTTCCTTTTCTCCCGACTTCCTGTTAATGACATTCCTGGTTTTCCTCCCAGATGGCAAACTTCCATCTCCTGGCTGCAGTTACTTGCAGGAAGCAGCAAGCCTGCTGCTTCGCTCTGCACAGCACTGAAACAAGTGACACAAGACTAAGTTTCACTGTAACCACAAATGCACCACTGAAAAGTGTGGAACCGACCTTGCAGGACATATTGCTTGAAGAAGTCTCAGACCTGAGAGTAAAACACAGAGTACCAGTTTTATGTGTACATGACATGGCAGATGGAGGCCATTCATTCAGTGTGCTCCAGGCACAGGAACACCAAACCAGTGTTAGACCCAGCATTAGTAGCTGATCGCTGCCACAATGGGAGAGATTTATCCTGTAGCACCAGATATTAAAGTCTTTACATAGTGTGCCACCTGCTCAATAAACCCAAGATCAGGAGACACAGGCACACCTGAAGAGATGACAAATAAAGAGACAGAGTTACAAAGACATCTTCAACTCCCATCAGGAGACCTAGACCCAGGATGGAGGCTCAGAAGTGCTCTGTTCTCTGTGCCCCCCAATCATCACTCTCCACTTCCTTTGAGGGGTTCTCACCTCAGTAACCAGCACCCACTGGAGTGAGTCAGGATCTCTCTTGTCAGGCCACGGCAAAGGCCAGCAGAGAGCACCAAGTCTAAAGCCACAAGCCTGAAGTTATTTGAAGACACAAACACACATGGAAAAACCTCCGGTTTAAAACATGGGTTATAAAAGCCAAGCAGTTGTGCCCAGTACTGTGATCAAATGCCATCCTTATTCCATCAGAGCTTAAAATAGGCTGGGTAAGAAGGAAAACAGCTGTAAAAATCCCGAGCTGCTGCCAATAGACACACAGCAGGCAGTGGCACCGTGCTGGCTCTCTTCACTTCCAGCGCCGTGCTGTTTGTCCAAGGAAAGCCTCCATTATGCTTCAGGAACACACTGAGCTGACTGTTGATACAGCCAGTGAGGAACCTCGTTGGCAAACTCCCCACTGTTAAGGCTCCACAGGCCCCATGTTGAAGCCAGCCAGCTCCAGCGCTACAGGGTGAGCATGGCCAGACCTCCAGAGCACCTTCAGCTAACAGCATGTGGGCAGGAGTCCTCTTATTCCATTTACCCAGTCCACAGGACAAAAGCTAGGCACATGATCCATTGTCCTCCCAGATCCTCCAAATCCCCTCTGCCAAGCACAGGTATTTCTCACATTTTAGCTGCTGCCTGCATAGGCTTTGTTAGTGCTGGAGGCCGAGGCTTTGTACCAAGCCCCAGGAGTTCAGTACATTCTGTTCAGAGCGCCAAAGGCACTGAATAACCACTTACATTTGCATTTGCCTAAACATAGCCTAAACATACTGCAAGCAAATAGCAGGAACAGGTTTAGCAGTCAAGAGGCACAATTAAAAGCAAAAAACACCCATCGATAATTTGGTACTTTTACAAAAAGACCAGTAAAAGCCAATAAGAATCAGAGTAATTGAAATGGTATTTTTGTACTGCAGCAAACCCCAAAGAATATAAAGTTCAAGATGTATGCCAAGAATCTTAAAACCTATTTTTAACCGTTCGGTACATTTTATCTGTAGATAAGCTGCTAAATACCATTGGTGGGGTTTAGATGTTTTGCTACAAGCATGTGCAGTCCCTGTTGCTGTCTGAGCCCGGCTGCTTTGCTCTGCAGTCGCAGCGGGATGGCAGAGGTAGCCAGCCTCCCAGCAGAGCTGCTGCATTATGAATCACATCATGCTCACCCGGGGAATTCGGGCTGGAGTACCGAGGGTGGGCTCGAGAGAGCCGGGAGGCTCCGGGTGCTATTCCTGGCGGCGCCAGCGATTCGCGTAACCTTGTGTGAGTGACTCAATCCCCGCATGGAGCGCCGGGATCACCGCATGGATCGCCTTCCCGGGCTGCCGCTGTCACACCGCAGCGCTGCGAACACCCCGGGGCTTGCCCGCCTTAGTAAGGGGAGGAACAGAATGAGACTGTCTGAAAAAGAAAGGAAATAACGCAGTGCACGAGGGTGCAATCACAGCGCTGATTTCAAAGGCAGCTTGGACTGTGTTTGGAACAAAGGCTCTTACCCGAGTGGTAAAAGACAAAGTGTTAAAAAAGAAGCAGCATCCCCTTACAGTTATTTTATCCCTCTGGGCATTGGATGAAGCAGATGTTACTGTAATGGAACGCCTGTGCCTGAACGCTGCTATACCTCATGAGAATGAGCCCCACAACGCCCCTGCAAGGGAGGGTGAGGAGGGGAGCACTGTTTGGTGTGGAGCTGGTTACAGAACGCTCCCACGGACAGCCCCTGTGGCGGGATCCGAGCTGTGCAGCAGCGCTGAGGATGCAGCTCCGCCCGGTAACAGCACAGGGCACAGACCCGGAGCTGGGGAGCCCCGCTCGGCGCGGCCAAAGCCCCGCTGGGCGCTGCCGGCGGCTCGGGGGGCCCAGGGCACGGCGGGGCCGCCTCGTCACCGGGGTGTCACTGAACTCCGCGCACACAGCACGTCACGATCCGGCACACCCTGCAGCCGTCCCTCTGCCAGAGGCGAGCACCAGCCTCCCTAAGGAGGCACCCCACGGAAGCTGGAACCCGCTCCTGGGCCGTGCGGTGCTGGGCGGGTCCCTGCGGCCGAGGGCTCCTTCACGACTGACAGTTTGTAACGATGGCCAAGCCTGAGCCATCCCCATCGAGCAACAGGCACCACTCACTCCCAGCTCCTGTCCAGTTGCACAGGATCGCTTCGGTTGCTGCCCGAAGCCAAGATCCAGCTCTGGGTGACCTCAGGGAGCCATTAGTGCTGCCACAGGATTTCATTCCTCACAGCTTAGCCCCACATCAACGCTTCAGGATCAAAACACTGCAGACCACACCTGGAAACTGCCTATTTGATCTTAGAGGCCTTTTCCTACGTAAACGATTTTATGGGTCTGTGACACTGCTCTGCCTGGAATGTAGGCCTCAGCCTCCACTGCAATAAATGAGAGTTTCCACAGAAGAGAAAACAGAGTCATCATCTGCTGTGTTCTGGGGTGGGGGGTTGGTTTTTATTTACATTCACGAATCCATTGTTATCAGTTATGCATGTTTGTGACAAAGCCCTTTTCCAAAATACTGCCAGCCATGGCAGCAGAGAACAGTCACTCTCTGATTATCACATACAAAGCTCAGGCAGATCCTAGATTACATCCTGCAGCCTGGTTTCACAGCTCCACCTCAACATGCCACCACATGCTTTATTGGAACAAGCTGCCTCCTCTTTCTGTGCACCACACAATCTCACACTTGCTGATTTCACTCCTTTACTTCTAGGTTAGCTGTGCCTTTGCTGAGCAGAAATACTGCTATTCCAAGGAAAGGAACAGTGACAAGCCACTCCAGACAGTGACAGCAGCCATGACTGCTAACACATGGCACAGCAAGGCTGCTGAGCAGGGACTGTCATTCTCATTTTACAGATAGGAAAATAAACCCTGTCTGAAGGCAAGGACACAAACTGGCACTTTCCAAGTGACTAGATTAGCTGCTTTTGAATACCAATCATTACTAGTGTTTTCTCTCTGTTTGCCACGTTAATCCCATGGGAGCACATGTCAATGACTCTGTCTCCCTACTCTGCCCCCAAACAGCTGCAGATCTTCATTTCACCCCTTGATCAGTCACCAAACACCCTGTTACTGGACACCTTCTCCCACAAATCAATTGCATGATTAACACCATTTTGATAAACTCAGGGTAATTCTGTACCTCACCCAGACTGAAGTCCTCTCCTGCTTCTCCAGAGGGCTTTGTGTGCCTCACAGTCACATATTACAGCGGTTCCATCACCGCAATCTCTCTTCATTGCCAAAAAACCTGTTTATAAAGCCCCAAAGCTGCACAGATTACACAAAACCTAATGTACAGAAAAAAATTTGTGCCACTGGGCTGACATGCCTGACAGGATCCTGCTCCTGGCACAGAGCAGGGACATGCCAGGGACCTGGTATAGGTTTTGGGGCCAGCCTGCCTGAAGCAGCTGCCACAGTCAGCTACAGCACGACCCTACAGCACAGAAAATCTCTGCACTGCTGTCCTTGGCACTGGGTGCAAGGTAGCTCACTCCTCTGCCAAACACTCCACCAGAAGACTTAACCTTGGAGTGAAGGCTTCTGGTGAAGATCAATGAGCAAAGGAGAGGCTGAGATGAGGGCTCAAACACTTCTGGCTCACACACCCAATTCTTGCCACCACACACAAACCCAGTTTTAGTTTTGCTCTCCCATTTAGAGCAGTCTCCTTGACAAGCACATGCTGTGGTTCCTGCAATCCCACAGTAACCTTGGCTGTTAGTTCTCTATCTACACATGGATTCCAACCTATTCAGCCAGAAGCTGGAGATTTTTTCCTAGGATTTCCTAAATCTTTTAATCTTCTACCTCTGAAATCTGTAATTCTACTTTTTAAAGTTCATATTCATGAAGGGACATTGAAGTGACCAAACTGCTGGTACCAGGAAGAGAAAAAGTCCTATTTTTCATTGTTCAGTTGCAGTTCATGGCATCTCATTTCACAGTCACCAGCCAGGGAAAAGCTTACATAAGAGTTAATGCAGAGATTGAAGTGACTTACAGAACATTTCACTAACAAAAACACCCTGCAGAAACTGGGAAGGAACAGGATTTGTCTACAGTGCTCTGCTGGGGAGCCAGATAGGGACTGGTATAATCTCAAGATTTGCCAGTATTAAACATCACTTAATACCAGAGAGACTTGGACATGCTGGAGAGTAATGAGGAGGCACGAGGATGATGAAAGGATAGAAGCACTTGGCATACAGGGAGAGGCTGGGGGAACTGGGAGCATGCTTTGACAAGAAGAGCTGGACTAAAGGATTTCTTGAAGTCCCAGCCTCAGTTGTCCTTCAGTTCTGTGAGAAACGGGGAGAATGGGATTTGTTTAGTCTAGAAGGAGAAAGCTGAGTGGGCATAACAGATCCCTTTGCAGGCAGCAATCCAGGTTTCTTCTTCCCGGAACAGATCAAGGAGTAACAGGCTACTTTTGGGGAATGAAGATGTAGGCTGAGTTTCTACAGGTAGTGCTGGAACAGACCATGGAATGACATCAGGAGCTGATTTAAAGAAGAAAGCGGGTGAAGAGCCATCAGAACAGCTGAGGTATTACCAATCCTGCTTCAGAGGGGACCTGACTTTGCACCATATTTCACTGATTTAAAAGACACCTACTCCCTCCCTCCAGTCTCCTGGTCCCCCATAACCCAAACCTTCGTGCTCCAACTTTTTTTGCACCTGTAGGACTCAAATGGATTTGTAAAAGCTCAGAAGAACAATGCATCTTTTTAGAAACACTATTCTCACTGCTTGCAACTTCCTCCCTCTGTCAGCACAGCCCAGTGGCAGGGCAGGATGACTCCACTGCCAGGTGGAGTGGCAGCACTGGGACTTTCTCCATACTAAGAGGTGAAATAACTCTACATCAGCTGGTGTAATGCATTCTTATTCATTTCTGTTACAGACTACGCTGTCCAAAGACCCAGGTTGTCGCCAAGATGCAGATCCAAATTAACTCAAAGTAAAAATAATAAAAATCAGCCACTGTTTTACAATTCAAATTCATATGAAGAAGCAAAATCGAATCAATCCAGATTCACAACCAGATCTTGTATATAAACAGATCAAGCTTGTTCAGTCTTGGATTTATGCCACTTTCCGCAGTTTTCTAATTTTCTCATGCTCCTGCTGGACCCAGGGGTGCAATATTTCTCACCTGCTACAATCACAAACATACCGTGGTGTTCCCCTTGTATTTCTGCTCTCTCCCCATGGGTACAGGGGTAGATACAGTGTTTGGAACAGCCCTACCTGCTGCCAGGGCTTCGCCTCACACTGTTTCTGGGGTTTATAGCACTGCCAGGCCACAACTGTTCCACCTGCATTTGCCATGCCAAGAGTCTGTCTCACATGGAAGTATTTAGATTTGTGAAAAACAAATCAGGTAGTTTCAAGAACAGGGAACCAGATAGTGCTTTATTTAGAAAAATATTAACCGCTGCAGCCTCAGCAGAGGGTTTGGCAGACAAGGAACCAGCAAGCCACGGAGAAACAAAACCCAGAGAGCAAGTACTGCAGAACAACTGTACTGCACACACAATGCAAGCTCTGCCCCAAGGAATTATGTCAGAACAAGGTTAATTATTTCCATTGTACTAATACTTTCCATTTAATTTATTTTTATAAATCAATCTGCATAATGTACACTGGCATCCTTTATGTTTCAATTTTGCTTACAGTAATAAAACTAACTCTGCAAATCATCCCTGGCTACGTTATTTTTATATCCAAGAGCACCAAATGATAAAAGCTTGGCAGCATAGATCTGACTAAGAGAGAGAAAAAGCATTCATTCTACTTCCCAAACATAGCATAACAAGACCATGCTCCACAGCCTGATTTTAAAGCAGTAGGATGAAAATGACTCAGCCTACGTTAAAATTAGAGGTATGATAAGATTGAGACTGCAAGAGAAGGACTGAATTAAATGCATTTTTACTTGACTCAAATAGGCTTTTTTTTATTAGTGCCTGGTAAAGGAAATACTAGCAACTTTAAAAGTCTGAAACAGTCAAACCAACAAGGTGTTTCATGAAGCTGTGAGTGCCACTGCCATCCGGTGATGACAGAGCGCAGGAGCTGCATGGGGCAGACACCGCGGGGCTGGCTCCCTGTGACACTGTGGGGAGGCACCCTCAGCCTCCAGGGCTGGCACAGGGGACGAGGCAAGGCCCGGATAAAAGGGGAAGTGGCAGCACAGTGCCACACACGTGCCCACCAGCAGGACACCCAGAGCTCCTGCCGAGAGCCTCTGCAGCCACCTTTGGCTCCTCCAGCCACTTTACTGGGACATTCAGGGTCGTTTCCCCAAGCCCACCCTTCCTCTCCCCCTCTTCCTCCCAGCCACAGCCCCGGCCCCACTCCCAGCACAGCGGGGAGAGCCCAAGGGCACCAGCATGACCAACCAAAGCCTTCCTCAAGTCAAACAGCCAGGAGGCACCTGGCTCAGAGCCACCCAACACGGTTTTCTGTATCTTCTAGTGCTTCTCTGGGCTCAGAGACAGACACACTGTATTTCTGAAGCCTCTTATAATCAATACTTACTCAATCTCACCCCATATATATATATATATACACACACACAGATATTTTTAACAGACGTAAAGAAATTTAAAAAAACCCAACATTTTGAATGCTAGATAAAAAAAAAGCATTAACTGGAAGAGTTCACCAGTCCAAATGACCAAATGAAGACATTCCCATTCCCTTCCTCCCAGATACACTACTTACAGCCAGCAGGAATGTGTCACAGCTCAGCATTCCAGCCCACTGCCTCCCCAGACTTTTCCTTTCTCCTGCAGGAAATCCTCCAGCTGGCCTTGCTTTGTTCTGGAGCATATTTTAAATTCAGCTTCTTTGCATCAATTGAATTCAGGTGCAGCAGGGGCTTGGTACCTGCACGTGGGTGTTGCTCCTGATGAGATTTCCTTACTAGCAAATTAGAAGCAAACAAAAGAAGAGAAGAATTCTTTCAGTGACTTTCTGCCTTTCTGCAATACACATACACATTCTCAAAGAAATGTGAGAAACCAGCTGCCACTGAAGGACTCTGCATCTCCCAGCATGGATTAACCAAGTCCTGCCTAAGTTCATGCTGAATGGTTTGCTCAAATAAGTGTTGCAGATTTCTCCTTAACAAGAGAATCTTTGATTTCCCCAAACCTTTCTGTTTAAAAGCAAAATTATTTACAAGTTGGTTGTCATAAAACACCATGGGCCAAAGGTTGCCCTGGACATGGATTCTTGGAGACTTGCACAAATGCATACTGTGTGTCTCTCAAGTTTTCTTGGGAAGGGTCATGCCCACAATGGGCACTAGGTTTTGAGGCGTAAGGGCTGCATTCTGAGGGCAGAACCCCTTGTAGTCTGTTCCTCCAGACAGCTCTGGCTGTGATGCAGCAGCACAGGGACAGAAGGAGGCATGGATTACGGGTGAGCAGGAAAATCAAACCCTCAGTTAGGCTGCAGGTAGAGCTGGAGGGCATGCATCACTCATTTCAGAAGTAGCACCCTTAGCCTGGGGCTAAAAGAAGCAAAATAGGGAGTAAGGTAGGTCACTTGCCAGGCAGACCATCCTCTGTTGGGTTTTGTTTGTTGTGGGTTTTTTGATGCTTAACATCTATTACCACTAAATAGCAGAACCTGTGACAATAGAGAGAACATAATTGCTTTGCTCTGAGAACATGAGCAGCACTTTCACCGAACAAGAATGGACTTGTTGGGTTGTTTTAATTCTTGGCATAGCTGGGCATGTCTTATCTCCAGCTCAAAAAAATGGAAATGCATAATGAAGACAGCCAGTTGTCCTGTAGGTAACTGCACACAATTCCCACCACAGGACAGCATTGTTGGCAAGACATGGTATCAGTATAGGGAAACCTAATGCTGCCAGCTGAATAGATGTCACATTTCTTTCTGCAAAATGTTATGTCTGCTAGTACTAGAAATAGCACAGCTGAGTGATAAAATTTAAAAAAATGTGAGAAATATTTTCTCTATTTTCAAGTCCGTTTGCCTTGTGAATATGACAGCATTTTGTTTTGTCAGTCGTGTTTTATGCACACAAGGCCAGAACTTCTCCAACCCCTACACCCATGTTCTCATCAACAGCAGCAGAGCTTAAACAGATTCTGCAGCAGCTCATATAGGACCAAGAAAGCAGGCTTGTTGGGTGCTTTTATCTAAAAAGAAATAGGAATAAAATAACCTTATACAAGAATATTGCCCTTAAAACAGTGAAACACACTCTTTAATGTCTGCTGGCTGAGGCCTGGTCCTACAGAAACTGAAATGATTTCACATTGCCAGAACCTGCCTTCCATGAATAGGCACTGATTTCATGTACTACTTTAGGATCAGGTCTTAGAGGACACTATTTTTAACTACATGAAGAACAAGCATGTCTAAAACACCCTAAACCCTCCAGCTGAGGCTATATATATTTTAAAGCCATTCTAATATGCGCATAATTAATGTGAATATTACTCAGCAAAGGGTAAACAGCAAGTGTTGCAGTAACTCTAATGTCACTAATTTTGTTATTCTATCGAAATATGCTACTGTAATTGAACTAGTACATTATGAAGTGTTATAAATAATTAAAACTAAAACTGCAACTGACAAAATGAATGAAGCAAGAACATTCTGTAAGCCAGTGTTCCCACCCAAATTCATAATTTTCTAAGTCGAGTAAAACACTATATCTGAGTCTGTCTGAGCACAGAAAGGATTTGTTCATATCATTCACTAATTTGGAAAGAACCTTGGTTGGAAAAAAGTTGAAACATGTTAAAACCAGCACACTATGAAAGAACATCAGTACAAACGCCACACAACATAAACTGCTCCTTTGTCACCCTTCCCAGGTACCCAGAGAGCATGTCACAGCAGTGGGGACAACCCAGGCCAAGCTGCTGCTGACACTGGGACATCAAGCCCTAAGAAGGAACACATCCTACCTGGTCTCAGAGGACGGGGAAAGAGATGGGCTTCTCCAGTCATCCCAGCTGACACAGCTCGATGCTCAAGGAGGTGAGCAGGAAGGAACTGTCTCACCAGCCAGGCTCTCCCACAGCAGCATCTGCTGTACTGCACCATGGGCAAGGCTGGATGCTCAGTGCAAGGCAGAGGCAGGAGAAGTAGGTTCTACTTTAACATGTGAAGTTAGAGCAGTTCCACTTTTGAGATCTAGAGATGAGAAGAGACAGGTGAGCAGCATATGAGTGATATAACTGTTTCTTTTAGAGATTTTTAAAGCAGACCAAAGGTGCTTTTATGCAACTTGTTAAACTCTGCTGCTCCATTCCTTCAATCAATAGCAAGTGTCAAATTATTTTTGCAGAAATTTTCTGCTTTGTTTAGCTTTTTAATTTTCATTCTTCCGTTTCACTGAAATAAAAGGCCTCTTTTTTTTAGACAGACATAAAAGGGGCTGACAACTTCTGCTGCTTCATTATCTCCAAGTGAATTCCATATTCTGCTCCTTCACTCCTCTTGGCTTCCTGCTCTGTCTTCTCTGAAGTACCACAGTTTTCCACCTTCCTTTTTTTTTTTTAAATTTTTAATTTGTTGGTGTTTGCTTGCAGGACAAAAAGCTTTATCAATTAATCTACTGTTTATGCTGCCTGAGCTAGCCCTGCCGTTCACTGTAATGGAGCACTATCCCTGCCAGTGAGCCAGGGCCAACCCTGTGCACCCTGCAGGCACAGCCCTGGCTCCCTCCAGAGCAGCAGGTGGGATGCTGACAGGGGGTAGCCCCAGGATGAGCTCTCAGGGAGAAATACCCATGGGGAGAGAGCTCTGACCTTGCTTCTGCAGCCTGCAGGAAGGGGGTTCCTACATCTCTGTAGCCCACCACAGCACAGAAGGGTCCTTAGTGGCACTGGCTTAGTGGGTCCATGGGCACTCCTGGGCTGCTGGCTGGCTGCTGGGCTGCATCCACCTCCCACTAGTGGGAAAGAGGGCAGGCAGAAGGGAAAAGCCTCACCTATCTGCATAAGCCTGAGTTGTGCAATTACACCGCAAACCACTCGGGACAAAAATCCTCCTGCTCCACAGTGTAAGGGAATTCCCCCTGGCAGAGCTGGGGCAGGCACAGCAGGTGAGAACGGCCCAGGGGAGAAGCTCGTCCAGAACTGCCCTCTGACAGCGAGAGGAAGGATCCTCCATCCATCTGTCCTGCCCACGCTGGCTGTGGCAACCTCTGTGGGAAGCCAAGCAGGGGACTGGCAGCCCGTTCTAGCACAGACAGCCCACAGGCCACCCCAGGGGGGCTCGGGACCATAAGAGGAGCTTTGTCAGGCACTGAGCAATGCTGGAAAGAACAGGATGCTCCTGCAGAGATGCACTTCTCTGGGAGATCTCAACTTCTAGACAAAGTCATGTAGCTGAGAGCAGAAGCCTGTAATACCACCCTGCCATGGATGAGGACACCAGGGGGTGTCTGGGTATAAGCAAGTACGTTTATAATTCTCACTTTTTTATAATAAAGATGGATTAATCCTGTCCTTGCTAATCTGCCATGACAGAACAGCTGACATAAGACTCCTCCAAGCTGCAATGGGTGTTTACAGCTGCAGGAGCCAGAGGTCGTTAAGCACAGAGTTAACTCCCACAGACCAACTACTTCCTTCTTTTTTTTAATAACCATTCCTTTAAGCAAGTGTCTCCTGGTATTTTAAAAATTCACTTTAATCAATTTAAAATTAATAAGGAAGGAGCAAAATCCTTAGGGCCTGAAAGCTCCAATCTCTGCCACGCTGGAAGTGATGAGTCAGCTCCAGCACGGCCGCCATGGAGCAGCTGAGGGCCGCCCGCCAGAGCTGAATTAGGTCACTCGGTTTGCTGTTCACAGAGCGGTGGCTGTCCCTGCCTTTGGATGGTTCCCTCTTTCTGAGGAGAGCTGCTGTGCTCCGAGGCACTGCTGGGGCACCTCACTGCTGCTGCTGCGGCTCCATCCTGTGTGTTTATCGGGCAGGAGCACAATGGAGCCTCTCTGAGAGGAGGGAAAGGACAGTGGCAGCAGGACACAGCACACACAGGGCCCTGTCCCTCTCCCACAAGGCATCTCCTCGGACTCCTGCCTTGGTCACTAACCCATGCTCTGCTTGGGCCAGGAACAGGAACCAGCAGTGTCCACAGCCAGTCCTCCAGCTCCTGCCTCCACCCAAACCACAGCTCATGCTCAGGCTCAGCTCTGCTCACTTCCCAAGGGAACATGTACTCCCAGGGTGCCAGAGCAGAGCCACTGTGCTCCCTCACTAATTACCTGTTTCTAATTGCAGTGCCACAGTCCCAACAGGCAGCTCCTATGGCAGCTCCCCAGGGGGATTAACACTGAGCCTTCGCTTTGTGCACCGATGCAGCGTTTGAAGAAAAGCAGTTCCCACCTCGTGTGCCCAGAGCACGTGAGCCATGCCAGGGGGTTACCTGTGTGTCTGTGGGTCACCATGGCACTGGGATGCCAGCACCCAGTAGGGCCAGCCTGGGCAGCATTGGGAGGCTGCATTCAAGGGCTGTAGGCAAGAAGAAACATGGGTTGGGAGTACCAACAGCACAGGCTTCCCATGCTCCATGCCAGCCATTCTGGAACCAGCTCAAGCACAGGTCTGTGACCTGGGAGGACATACAGAGAAGAGCCATTGGAGGCCAGAAGACCAGGGCAGCTTTCGAGTCCAATTCCTGCTCTGGCAAATGTCCTCTTCCTCACAACAGCCTGCAGAAGGGTCCAGCCACCTCAGAACTCAGAGCTCCACCATTCCTGCTCACCGGCTTCTGTACTCCCAAGTGTCTGCATTTCTGAAACTACAGTCTCCAGAGACCCAGAAAAGGATCTGAACACACTGGGAAGTACATCAGTCCCACCACTGCAGGGCAGCCCAGTGCCTATGTCCTGCCTAAGCCTCTCTTGTTCAAGGAGTGGTTTTGTCTCTCCCAGAGAGGAGCAATGTGAAAAAATTACTGCCTGCTTACCTATTAGTATTCACCTGTGATAGAGACCAAAGATTTTGGCTCGCACTCTCATTTGCTCACTGAAGAGAAATCAAGATGAACCAAAATGGTTGAACATGTTTCTTTTTTAAATTAATAAATTTTTTTTTTAATGACAGAAATCAAAGCCCTACTTCCCTGGAAGGCTGCGTGGTGTCAGAGCCAGTGCAATGGTAAATGATAGAATCAGCCTGTAAAGTTTGGGTGTGAGATTTCAAAGACCTTCCTCTTATGTCCCAGAGTTAGCATCACAGGCATTCCTGAGATAAATAACAGAATTATTTAAAGAAACAAGCAAAGCTTTCTTTATCTGTCAAAAAGCAGGTAAGAAGAGAACACAATGACAATTTCTCTGCAGGTCATGTCTAACAGCACCCCACAAATGCTGCCTGTCATGCTGAGGCTTCCCGGGCACCCCACCTGTCCCTGTCCTCCCACTGGTCAGCACAAAGCCTCTGCAAAGACAGGGCTGGAAGAAGACTCAAATTCAAGGTCAGACTTTGCAGAGAAGCAACAAACAGTATTCAGTGCTTTAATGACAAAATCTCTTACAAGTGTCACCATTTCAGTTCCCAACTTCTGTTTCTTTTCTTACTACTACTTCAGTGCCTGGACAAGGGGTTTAACTGAACCAGTCTCTTGCTGATAAGAACATGGGCACACAAGAATAAAACTAAATCTACTTCCAGTTACTTCTGTGGAAGGCAGAGATGGTCTTAAATTTCTGATACGCGCATGTGGCCTGCGAGATACAGTGCTTGCTAAATGAAAAGTATCAAACACTGCATTTTCAAAGCTTTTTTTCTGATTTCTTTCCATTTGTTCAATATTTCTAAGGGTAACACACGGAGGGAAAATGAAGTGACTGACAACAGATGATTCTGAATTGTTGGCTTTGGTAGCACGAAGGGAAAATGCAAATGAATTCTTGCAAGAACACAGCAAACAGAAGTGGTGGTCACCCACATGCATCCTGAAATATAACCAGGTACTTTGTTCAGAAATGGCATTACCTCTATTCTGCACAGCCTAGGCATTAGCTTTAATATGCAGCACATTTCCAGCATATCTAAGTTACAGCAATTTCTGCCATGGGCCTGAGAGTACATTAAAGGGTGCTAGTGATTATAAAGCATGTACTAGATCAAGGAGATTCTCCTGCAATATTTTAATTTTCATTTAAATTAAATTTACATTATAATTTACACCACTCTGCTAACAAACAGGGAAAGAGGCACTGTAAGTGTAGCAGCAGGCATGCATATCTTCATTTATTCTTCCCTATTTTTAACTTGTGGTTAAACTTAACGACTTCCAAGTGCAAGTAGATTGAAGCTCCATCTAGTGCCAGGGGCCAGGAAGTTACTGAGAGATTTGCACTCCAAAAATAGCAAACATGCTCACAAAATTATGGAGGAGCAGCAGACAGCCTGGAATCCCAGAGCTGTCCCACGCAGTCGAGAACGCTGTGGAAATGCTGTGACAGTGTATAAGGGCTTCATGTTAAAGCTGCTGTACCTTGGGCCAAGCAGAGCCTGGACTGGGGCACAGCCCCCAGAACACCTCTGCCATGGTGAGAGGGGTCCCTGTGCCCTTGTTCCCCACCACTCTCCATCACCAACATGCCCTGCACAGCTCCTTGCTGTGCATGCAGGGAACTGGGCACTCCTGCATGCCCATTCCCCCAGCTAACCCTACCCAAAGCCAGGCTAGCAATGGCTCTGAAATGCCCTTGTTGTTAAATACACAGCTTGAGCACCTGCCAGCAGGTCACCACTATCTCTTCCACAGACACCTCCTATTAGCACAGAAAATGGGTGTCTGTTGCCAACACACAAAAAAGTCTAGCTGGTGCTAATGTTCCCTTCTTCTCTTTTTCTGCATTTTTTTGTAATGGCAACTGCTAGAACTGTACCTGTTTCTAGTTCTGTAACCAAACCATGCTGCATGTCCCAACTATTGTACGCATGCTGCTCTAACCCAGGACAAGGTTTGTTTAGCAGAGGACAGTTGTTCTGATTGTTCAGTCAAAGCAGTAACATGTTGGAATTTTTTTTTACATACTGAAGTCATGTATTTTCATTTAAGAAAAGTGATCTTCATTATGTATTTTACATTTGAGCTTCAAAGAAAACTGAGATGGGAGAAATCCTTTCAATCTCGTTGTTAAACGTAACGCACCCGAGTTACAAGGTTTTCAGAAGCACTATTCCACTTGGGCAGAGTACAGACAAGCTGTAGTAGATGCATCTGTCCCATGTTTGTCTTCACATAACCCGAGTATGCACCGGGAACACCAGCACTGGAAACACAGAGGACCAAAGAGCAGCTGTGAGCAGCTGTGGGCGCTCCAGCAGCACTGACGCAGGAGGGTGTTGGGAATACAGTCAGGTGAGGACAGTGAGTTACACAGCAGATAACTGGATTCTTCTCCCTCACAGTACCAGCACCACGAGTCTGCTCCCAGCTGTGTGAAGGCTGAGCAAAAACCCAGTGTGTGCTCAGGAACAGCACCCAGCCCAAGATCCAGACACTTCCTCCACCGGCACTCACTGTGTGCTCACAGCAGCAGTGCTGGGGACAGCCCATCCATGGGCAGGGGGACCAGCAAGAACAAGACCTCTGGAAGCCCCACCAAGTCTCTGGGAATGCCAGGTGAGTGTGGTGCTGGAGGAGCTGCCCAGGCCTTGGCAGCAGCTCTGCCCACCACAGCTGCCCACACCTTCACCCTCCACAGTGAACAGTTTGGTCAGGACATGGAATGACTTGTTGTCTGTAGAGAGGTACTTTGAAAGAAAACATTCTAAATGAAACCACACCATTTTCAGGCTGCTTTCCCCTTTACTCAATTATACTTTTCCCCATTTCTTCCACTTCCATTTATACATCCCATTATATTCTTAATGCTTCCTTTCACCCATACCAGAGTGGCTGCTCTACAGTTGATGATATTAGACTTTCAGACTGAATACATGTCTTCTAAGCACATAATTCATGTATTTTAAAATATTTCTTTCATCATCTTTTGTGATTATGTAGACAACTTTGAGCAGAATAATGTTCATATGCTTTGTTTCTCAAAAACGTGATATTTGTTTGACTGGATGCAATTGAGAGAAAAGCACTACAGCTATGGCAGAAGTAATTCTGTCAGTGCTGAAACCATGTAGCACTTCAACTATCAAAAATTCACATAAAAATATTCTAAATATTAAAAATAGACTGGTGCTTCTTTGACGACCTAACAGCAGGTGAGTTGACTGCTGTTCAGAGTTAGGATCAACTTTTTTGTGGCTAAAGAAAAATTTAGTATCAAATAAAAAAAATTGCAAAAAAAAAAAGAAAACCTTTAGCCATTTCTGCTTCATTCAAACAGTAATATTAATTTGTAATGTTATAGAGCATTATAAGGTTACAACTGTATCATTTCTCTGAGAAAATATGTTTTTAGAACATATTATTTTAGACATACATTTAGAACATATTCAGAATTATTATTAAATGCTTTTGCAGACAATGAATGTTTTGGGTAGAAATTGTGTATCACAGATAAATTTATGTATCTGTGATCCAAAAATCCTGTCGTTTTTTAACAAGTAACAAGCACTAACAGCAAAATCATTTGTGATCAGAGGACGAAGTAGCACCCAGATAAACATATTTGCAGCTCTGTCAGTGAAAGCAAGCTGAACGAAGGAAATAACGCCCTGAACAAAGCTCCGGAGCTCCCCGGCTGAACCACGTGGGCGACGGAAGGCGCAGCGGAAAGCTGGGCAGAAACAATCCCCTACAGACTGGGGGCAGAAACAATCCCCTACAGACTGGGAACACAAACACAGCCCGGGCTGGGAGCGCGGCCCCCCC
>NW_020884895.1:12133716-12138835 GCF_003945725.1 Corapipo altera
GCAACACACAGGAGCTAAAGGCCGGGGTTCTTTTCTTAATGCATGCTCGCACAGGGCAAAAAGTCAGATCACCTATTAAATAGGTAAAATTGTATCCACCAGTAACCGTAAGAGAGAAAAAACCCAAGCAGAGGAAGCCTGAGCAAAGTTAAATGTTCCTTTCATCTCCCATCATTTCTTGCTGTGGTCAGTGAAGTGCACAGAGATCACAGGTTCAGACTTCACACCACGATAAGATTGTTACCTGTGTTACTGCACTGCACAAACATCTGCAGAAAAATGACTGTGCCAAGATCCCGTGCTTGCTCTGCTCCATTTTCCACCTTTCTGCTTTCTCTCCCTCTAACTTTGTGCTTCTCCAACCCTCTTACTGCATTTCTTAGCCTCAGTTTTGGCTTTTCAGATTAACTTCCACACAACCTTTCACCCACTGCAACAGTCAGTTCCCAAAGGCATGTGATGAGTCACCACGAGCTTGGGCAAAAAAATGTGAAGACTTTGGATTGATGATGCTTCAACCTTCCTTACACTGGGTCAAGCTATCTACAAACTTACTGAATTTCACAGTTACCTATTTGGGTTCTGTTTGGTTGATTGAAAGCAAAACAAAATGCTGCAGGATCTAAGCAGATGAAGGAGCCTGACTATTTGGTAACTGTGAAAGCACAGAAAGCTGGGTCATATGGGCCTAATTCTGCACTTCTCACTCCTATAGGGACACACATCAAAGACACCATTATGAACCAGAGATTACCTGTCCAAGTAAGAATTTACATCTAATGTACTTTAATTTCTAGGATTAACATTTATTTTTTGTTGGCCACCAGCAAAAATTTACCTTAGAATTCCTAAAGCTGAACAAAGTTCCATGACTTCAGACATCTTTTTTAACGCTTTGGCCAGTCTATAAACAACATCCACAAAGAACTGTCCTTCCTCATATTTTAAGTACTTCTGGAAGCCACTGAAATGGAAGCAACTTCATACCCTTATCTGACATAGCCATATCCCTACACATGCACCTGATTTTCAGAGTTACATTTTAGGTTTGTTCTGTTTGAACTTGATTGCCAAAATAGGGGATAAGGAAGGGAAACTCCTCAGAACTGCTTACAAAACTGATCCTTAGGAAGACAAAGATTTTGCTGAGCTCTCTGTATCGACCATATCAGGCCAAACTCCTCTACAGAGACAAAACTCTCATCCACACATGGAGTTACACCACTGTTCCAAACGATGCAAGACACATCAGAAAAGCATCTTTTTTTCAGAACTTTCTGGATGGTTTAAGCACTGCTGTGCAGGGCTCTCTGCAGTGCAGCCACAGCTATGCTGGCATGGGACAGGACCTTCTTCATGCACAGGTGTAGCTGTGCAACAGAACTCTGCACTAAGGTCTTAATGATTGCTTCATTTTCTATTACTGTATTTTTTAAACCTAGCTTCAAGTTTTCCACTCATTAATATGTCATTCCTACAATTTGTTTCTAGCTAACACATCCCAGCCTTTGGTGGCTTCCTGGGTTCTCAGCCAAGTCCCTCAGGTAGCCGTGGAAGGACCTCGTGCAGCTTGTCCCTTACAAGGCTGACACAGACTGCTCCCAGCTTCACCAGCTGACTTGTAGCACTTGTAAATCACTGTTCTCCTCTGCACTTCCGAAAGCCCTTGTGGTGAAGAGAAAGACCGCCACAGGAACCCAGCCTGGTCAGGAGGTGAAGTCACCAGAGCAGCACCCACATGGGCACCAGCCGCCGGCGCCGGAGCCACAGCGCGTGAGCCCCGGTCTGGGGAAGTTGAACTCCACAGAGAAGCCCTGCTGCATCCTGCTGCTGGTTGCTTGCCCTCCTGTCTGTACAGAAATGCTGGTTACAGTTATCTGCTAATGATGAAAAACATGATGAGCTTCGTGAAAAACGGGCAGAATCTGGGACTTCATAACAGTTGGACTCAGAAGTCTTTCCCAAGCTAAAGGATTCTATTGTAAGTAATCCTGCCTTTGGCTGTCTCACCATTCTGAGCACAGCAGCAGCTCTGGTAGTCACAAGGCTTGACAGAAAACCCCAAGTTACATTATTAACAAAATATAGCCCTCCTTCAAATTTTTGGCCAATTTCAACTTTTCTGTTACCAAGATAAAAGCAGAGAAGTTTCTCACAAAGCTGTGAGAATATACAGCTTTGTGAGTTCACTCTGGCGAAGCACAGACGGAACTTTAAAATTCTTTCAAACGATGATTTTTCTTATATGTGATCCAACATCAATTTCAGACAAAGTTCTGACCCAAAGGAAAAATACCAGTGATTGTTACAAGCTGCACAAAACCCACCAATTAAATTCCAGAAAGAACAACTACCAGGCAAAATGTAGGAAGAGATTAAAATGCAAGAAATCACTATTTCACAACTATTTTTCATACAGGTATAGCTTACAATCAGCCCATTTCATATGTCCATCAGGTACTGATGTTAAAATGACCCACTACATCTATCAATTTTAACAATTATATATATATATATAAATCCTTCACTTAACAAATGCCTCAGATTCCAATTAAGTCTCACAACAAAATCCCAAAACCCTGGAGGTCCCTGCTCTTACAATCTTTAACATACAGAGCACACCCTCATTTTCTTAAATCCAACAGACTCAAAGGTGGTGCTGCAGTAGTGTGTATACAAATAGTATTATAATGATTGTATAACATAGAGCACAACCAAATGAGGCACCTAAGAGTGAAAATAGAATTAAAGGATCATAATTTTCAGAAGCAGCACTGGTGACTGCTGAATCTGCAAATTATACAAGCTACCTGGTAGCTTCATAGCATTAAATAACAGTAACCCAATTCAGACTTCACTTCCTAAATACATTACTAGAGTTATTTCACGAATAACATGACTAGAAGCTGAGCTACCAAAGGGGGTGGCAAATCCTCTACTCTCATCCTTCCATTTATGTTCAGAAGATCCCAGACTTCCATGATCCCCTGGTCTGTGCAGCTCTTACAAAAGGTGTTATTCCCCGTGAGGCAGCACCAGTATTACCTGACCCACTCTGCACTCTGGTGAAACGTTTGCTCTGTCAAAGAGGCGAGACACTGAACCACCCCACATCAACCTAGGGAGGCTCTGGAATGCCAGGATTCCAGGAAAGCAGCAGCTTTTCCCCCAGCCCCGGCTTGGCTCGGGGCTGGCAGTGCCCATGGGGTCTCTGTCTCCCATGAGGCAGGACTGGATGTGGGCTCAGGAAGGCACAGCTGCTCCTCCTGGGGCAGAAGGGATGGATGAATGCTTCGGAGGGTGGAGGAATGCAGGGAGGCGAGATCTTTCCAGGCAAGAGGGGTGTAGCCTTGGGATAAAGTCCTGGAAACCCACAGGTTCTGGTGTGGGATACCTGCAGGCTGGTACCAAGCTGCCTGCCATCCATGGGAAACCCCCCTCTCATCAGTCAAGGATAATGATGTTAGCATAGCAAACAGGCAGCTCCTAAATCCCCAAGGCCTGCCCCTGGGTGATGAGATGTCTGCCTCTATATTCACTAAATCCACTTACTAAAGTAACACAATTTGGAATCCTTACTGCAGCTTGGAAAAAAAAACAACAAAAAAATCAAACACATTTTAGTTGAACTCTAATGGGCTCATCAGCCTCACGTTCATTTCAGATGGATTCATTTCATTCTGGGCCAGCAATGGTGTTTAACTGGGACCTCCTACAGACCAGCATTAAAAAGAGAAGTGACCCTCAATGGCACCTTCAGACAGAAGAGAGCATTTTCTCCTTCCCATGGAAGGAACCTGTAGAGGGAGGATGATGAAGGCAATCCAAACTTCACAAAAACCTTTAGCTATTTAAAAAGCCAAAAGCAGTGTTAAAGCCTGTAGCTCATTGGCAGATCCAGTGATGTTTCTGGGATACATGGATAGTGCTGTTCAAATTCAGAGGGGAAAGGCACTGTGAAAATAAAATAAAGAAAAACCTTAAGGAATTAAGCTTAAACATTCAAATGAGCTCTTCTCCAAGTACCTAGTAATCCAAGCAATTAGTAGTAAACAACACTCAATCCCATCAGAATTGAATTAGGTTTTGAAAGGGCTAAGAACACCCTGAAGTATGCTGTAGGGGTATCCATTACAAATATCTGGGGATATAACCTCAGGAAAAGGTAGATTAATTTACTGTATACTGTGCCTTGACTTATTCAAGTATGAGATCTAACTTCTTGAATTATAGCCACAAAGCTATTGACAGGGACAGCCATCACATCCCACCTGTCTGAGAATCACAACAGACACCCTGTAAGGCAAAACCACCCTGCTCAAAAGGAAGTAATCCCCACATCGATTTCAATGACAAGGAAGACAGATAGAGCCATTGCCCCAAAACACGCCCTTAAAGTTGCTGGGGAACATTTCTGTGACACACGGCAGTCTTGGAGCAGCCATCGTGCCCAGGGCCCAGCATCACTGCAGCAAAACACCAGCCCCAGCCCCAGGTGTTGTAACAGAACGTGGAAACTAAATTATTGCAACAGAGACTTGGAGGAACCTGGAAGAATAAACCCCGAAATCGCCAGTTACAAAGCCCTGCATTAATACAATGTAACATGCTAGTGTGTGAGACAGGGACCCACCGGGCCCGCGGGGAGGGCCGGGAAGGTTACAGCGAGGGATCGGGCGGAGGGCACGGGGGTCACCCCTCACCGAGGGGCAGATCTGAGCCTCGGCTCAGCGGAGCGGGGCACGGGGAGGACGGAGCGCCGGCCCCTCGGGGCATCTCCAGGAGCGGGCACCGCTCCGCCGCAGCAGCCCCGCTGTGCCCCCCGGGTGCTCCGGGAGGGACCCAGCGCCGTCCCCTGGGCCGCGGGAGCCGCGTCCGGCTGTCCCGGGACGGGCGGGGGGCCCCGCCGGTACTCACCGCTCCCAGCGCTCCGGCGGGGCCATCGAGGCGGCCGCACACACCGCCCGGCCCGGCCCGGCCCCGACCGCAGAGCCCGCCGCGCTCTGCCCCGCGCGGTCCGAGCCGCGGGGAGCGCCCCGCAAGGCGATGCCGCCGGGCCGGGCCGGGCTCCCGCAGCGGCCCCCGCACCGGCCCCCCCGGAGCGCTGGGAGCGGTGAGT
>NW_020884895.1:12139235-12171120 GCF_003945725.1 Corapipo altera
CCGGACCTGTCCCGTCCGCTCCGGTCGGGGCCGACCAGCACGGGGGGCGCCAGCCCGCGCCGCTTTGGGGCGCCCGGGCCGCGGCGGGGCCGGCGCCCCCCCCTCCGCAGCCCCGGGCCCGGGGCCCCTCCCGAGGGGGAGGTGGAGGGGCCGCGGCGGCGGGAGCTGCCCGGGCCCCGCGGCCGGGCCGGGCTGATGCCGCGGGTGCGGGCGGGCCCCGGGCTGATCTCCCGGGACAGGTGCGGACGGAGCCCACGCCGGCCCCGGGGCCAAGGCGCCGACACTCGCTCTGTGCCGTTTAACGGGCCGGGCCCGGCATCGCCGCGGCAGCGGCTCCCCCGCGCACGGCGCTGGTGCCTAACAAAGCCCTGTGTGCTGGAGCACTTCCTGCGGGGAGCGGGGGAAAATCACAGTCTCGGCCTCTCCACACGAAACAGCAGCATTTCTAAATCGAAATTAAACAATAAAGCGCTGCCGTGCTAACTCTGAGCTCTTTCCTTTGACAGCCAGGAGAAATAGATATGATTGTAGGAAAAGACCGAGAGGGTTTCTTCACCAATGGTCTGACCCTTGGTGCAAAGAAGTGCTCTGTGATCAGAGATAGCCTGTATGTCGATGGTGACTGCACAATGGACATCAGGACAAAGAGTCAAGGTGGTGAGCCGACATACAATGTTGCTGTAGGCAGAGCTGGACGAGGTAAGTATCATTTTCTCATTGCTAAATTAAGAATGTAACCCTAAGCATTGACTCCAGGTATTAAGAAAACCAGACCCCTGTATTTAATGATTAATATTGGGAAGTGGTGCGAGGGGGTGGGTGGCAGTGTTCTGGCTGAGTTCTGCCTGGGAATCACACTTGTCCCCATTCCCACCTGTGTCCTAGCCCAGCACCAGGCTGTGCAATGGTTAAACAGATCCCTGACAAACAGAAAAAAGAGCAGGCTTCTGCTCCAAGTAGGTTTTCCTGCTATTCCATCACTTGAAGCTTAGGAGGGGTCTGTTAATGACGGGCAGTGACTGCAGCTTTCTCATCGTAAACTGCTCAATGGAAAGTTTATTTTGCAAAAATGTGAATCCCTTGTATGAGCTGCTCCTACTTGACTTTTAACAAGCTCTACGCTAACTCTTCTTGCACTTCCCATTGAGCTTGCTGAAGTCTGTCTTCAGGCAAAAAAGCCCGTCCAGTTTGGTACCACCGAGAAATGTGCTTCATGCTTGCACACCTGCTCCTCGTGCTGCTCATTTTAACTTCCAGTAGAAGCTATTGTGGGGCAGGCACTCAGCTGGGATAAAATACTGGCTATGAGTGGCGTGCCTTACGTTAGGGACACCTGGGCTGGTTTCAGCCTGGCTGTGGAACGGGTTTGTAAGTGATGGACTTTTGGTTATAGGTGTAAATCCAAAAGCAGAGCTGAAGGTGTCTGTAGGGTAAAGCCTGGGGCAGGGATGCAGGAAGAGGGTTGGCAGTGCTGGAGTGAAACAAACAGTTCTGACTTGTGAAGTCCCAATGAGAACTGTCTGAAGCTTTTATGAGCAAATTGTTATGGAAATAGAATTGTAGAGTCATTAAGGTTGTAAAAGCCCTCCAAGATCATCCAGTCCAACCATTCTCCCAGGCCACCACTAACCCATGTCCTCAAGTGCCACATCCACATGGCTGTTAAATCCTTCTGGGGATGGGGACTTCACCACTGCCCTGGGCAGCTGTGCCAGGGCTGGACAGCCCTTTTGGTGAAGAAAGGTTCCCTAATACCCAACCTAACCCTCCCCTGGTACAACTTGGGGCCAATGTACCATCACCTCTAGGTGGGCTGCAGTATTCCCAGCTTGGCAAACAGTCCCTGGCCTGTGGCAGCCCAGAGTTCATTGTGTCCCTGTCCCTGCTGGGGACATCTGCTGGCAGCTCCCAGTCACACTTACGGGTGAGGAGCCTCTGGGTGTTCCTTTTGCCAGACAATCCAGACACCTTGCTGGCACTGGGGGAGTGGGGAGAGACCCAGCATGACAGTCATCCCTGCATTTTGTCCTATGCAGAAAGCATGATTTATAGTTTTGTTACTGCATGGAAAGTCTTAGCCCAGCTCACCCTGTGGGTTTTTTCCCAACATCAGAGCAGTTACTCTGGCCCCTACACCAGCAGTGACCACTACAGCCCAGAACAGGGGAGTGTTCCTCTGCCGCTCTCCAGTCACACTGTGCACACCCTGCACCTCTGCCCCACCCCGGGATTTCTTTGCTGGGTGATGACTGATGGTGAGAGGCACTGTGATGCTTTTTTGAGATAACTGGGGGCATTTATTTTAGCACTGAACTCTTACAAGTTCCGTAGTTACATAAAATCCCTGAGGATAGCTTGTACCTTCTCCCAGCTCTGTCTACATTTGCATTTTTACAAAACTGTTAAACTAGGTTAGTACCCAAATGCTAAATCTTGAATTTGAGGGTGTTTATTGCAGTGCCTAAAACTTGAATTATTTCCTTGTCTAACACACTCTTTTTAAAACTTTTTTCTTTTCTCTTTCAGTCTTGGTCTTTGTAATGGGCAAAGAAGGGGTCCATGGAGGCGGATTGAATAAGAAGGCATACTCAATGGCAAAATACTTGAGAGACTCTGGGTTCTAGTTGTTAGGCAGACTGTTAAGTATTAGGGGAAGATTGCTATTAAACTTTCCTGGCGGTGAGCTTTAAACCTTACATTCTGGAAACTTTACTAGCAATGCAGGGTGATGGGGTATGAACCTGTGTCTCCTTTGTATCCCTTTGTTGGTGGGGAAAGGTGTTATTTTTTTTTCCCCCTTTAATTCTGTTCATTTCTGTTTTGTTTCCTTGTGTACTCCAGCATTGGTTATAGTCATGGGAAAGGAAGGTGTCCATGGAGGGACACTCAACAAGAAAGCATTTGAACTGGCTTTATACCTGAGGCGGTCTGATGTCTGAGCAGCCTCTCCCCATCCACCTAGCAGCTGTCTGCACCACCACCCGCTTGTGCTCAGTGCTACCAGACTGTAGATGGTAGTTTATGTTTTTTATTTACCCATTTCCTACTGTCATAACTCCAGTTCCCCCTTGTTCATCTCTGTAACCACTGTAGGTAACTGAGCCCGTCTGGCACCACCACGAGGAGGATATGCATGTGATACCTTGAAACTCGGGAGGGGAACATGCCAAGTGTAGGCTCTGCTTCGTCTTAGCAATTAGTGTGATATTGACAACTAAACCAACTGAGATACTAAACAAGGTGCCGATTGTACAATCTAATTTGATCAATGCCTCTTCAGCACTTTGAGCGAGTCACAGCTCACTAGTCTTCCTTTCACAGAGCATGGTTGGGAGGAAAAAAGTGCATGCATATCTTCACTTCTGTCCCGCTCTTTGTTTCTGTTTTTTAAACCCATGTGTTTGCTTGCACCCATTTTTATAGTGCCTGGTTTGTTTAACCAATTTGCCACTCAAAAGCTATTAATGTCACATTAGTTTTGTCGTTGCACTTCACTGTAGGCTTAAGTTTCTTATTTTTTCTTGATGATGTCTGAAGCTTGTACTGCTTAACAAGTGCAATCGCAAAACTATGAAAGGGTACAGATGCACTTCCTCCCATGACCTTAAACCACCATCCCAGGGACTCCCCAGACATTCCATCATTGCAATAGCTCAGGCACTTTTTTTTTTTTCTTTTGCCAGCTCCTGTTCTGTAGTTGAGTTGTGCAAGGCTGCCACTTTGGCCATTAGTTAGCCCAGCGTAACCAGCTGGAGTGTGTCTGGTTTGAGTTTCTCATAGGACCAATTTTAATTTGCAGCTTGAGGGTCTTGGGGGGGAGGGGTCGTTTTTGTTTTTTTAATATGAAATTGCAGTGTCATTGTGGAAAACTGCCACCTTCAGCTACTCTTGGAGATCTGACTGGCTTCAGTCTTTCTGCCAGATCCCTCAGTGGTGCAGAGTTTGGCTGCTCTGAAGCCACTATTTGGATGAAGGTCGGTAGTTTGCAAGCTAAACTGTCAAAATGCCATTTCAAATTTCAAATCTTCATTTGGCCTGTCACACCCTTGCTGCAGAAATGATGGAGTGAGCTGCCTTGTGCACGAGTCATCTGAAATGTCTGTAACCAAACTCTCAGTTCAGGCACGGTTCTGATCTGTATGTCCGTTGCGAGAACTGCAGAACTCTGTATACTAAAGAATAAATGGGAGATGGTAGTGGTTGGAATAACTGACTTGGCTGTCTTGTGATGAATTTTTTAATATGTATTCTGTGCCATACTATTGTTAAAAAAAAAAAATGAACTGTTGCTATTGTGAGATGGATTTTAACTGACTCCGAGAGTTTCTTTTGACTGGCACTACCTTAGGGACATTCTAGTATTTGCTTCTGTTGTTGGGCCTTGTGGATAATGTACAGATTTAAACAAATTCTTGTCGCTGATTTGTCCATTTCTTTCCCTGCACTTTGTTACATCTGGGATACAGTCTAACTCATCTGATTTAATATGCATTTCAAAAAATGCCATAACTATTAAAAACACCTTGTTTACAGACAGATGAAATAAATTTATTCCAACCAAACAAAACCAGACTGTTGGTAATTTTTTCCCCCCACCCAGGAATCCTCTGAGGCCCTTCAGTGCATGGCTAACATGAGGACTAAATGCAGTTTTTAAGTTTTGCAGGACAGCAATAGTATGATAATATAACTTCAGCCAAAAGCCAGGCATTCTTTAGGGTACTCTTAAATTAGGGGATATCTCATCAAGTAACTCCACATTTATCCATCTCTATGGTGAGGAGTTTCCCCACCCTCTGCATGCCCAGTACACCAAACAAGCTGGAGGAGACTTTGCACAGGACCTGGTGAAGGGGTCGGGGTGGTTGGGCTGGGTCAGTGCACAGAGTGGGGATGTGCTCCCCTAACCCAGGGAAGAGGCAGATTTAAGGTCTTCATTACCCCAAAGGATTCCACCTGTATTTGGTACTTCTGCTACCTGAGGACTCTAAAAGCACAAGTCTGGTGGGACGTGGTGGCAAATCCTGGAGCTCACGGTATGGAAAGGACAGCCAAGCCCAGATCAGGGGAGGTGAATCTGTAGCAAGGTTCGGCCTTCCTGGGCCCTCACACCAGTCAGGTGCTGCTGGGCATGACCCAAAAATACCTTTGTTCTCCCCTCCTGCCCCCACACCATCATTAGTGTCAGAGCTGCACCTGCTCCTCTGCTTGGCACTAGATCAGGTCTAACTAAAACCTTCCTATATATAGTGTTTGTATTCTCCCACTGCCAAGTGGCTCCATGTCTGAACTGGATCTCCCAGCGCCAAAGCTGGAACAGATGAACATGCACAGAGCAAATTCCTGTTCAATACTAAGTAGTACAGAGGATGCAAACCTCCTGTTTCCCCCATAAAACACATGTGAAGCTGTGCTCTGCGTCTGAACACAATTTAAAATTGCACTCACCTTCTGATGCAGAACTCTTTGTTTCTCCCTGGCCAGGGTGGGGGTGCAGGTACCTCCCCAAAGCTGCTTCTGTGGTAAGGCCAGAGTGGCAGAAATGGACTGGAGCAGCACCTCAGAGGCAGGAGCAGCTGCTGGCAGCACACACCAGGTACTTGTCATCACATTCCTTAGTTTGACATTGTTCCTTTCTGACCAATTCCCTCGCCCAAGCAGGTGTGTCTGTAAGTCACCTGTATACTTCTGCTTGCTAACAATTAGATGTTGCTCACATTACTTTTTCAAATGCATTTGTTGGTGAATTTCTGTAGCAGAATGATGTCTGTGCATCTAATTGCAGCCAATACTACAACCAAAATTACATACAGCATATTACCAAGTTTATCTCAGTTCACGGCTGTGGAACTCTTCAGGTTTTGAGGGGCCTGAAATACAGAAACTAATAAACATATGCACGTATAGCAACAGCAGGAACCTATTTTAAGATGCATCTTTCAGCTTAGTACTTACATTTTCAGAAATCATTTTCCCATTTGGACTCACCTAGACGCATGCTGAAGGGGAATACTGCCTGGTGAAAATAAACCACTACGCTGACTGTCCTTACCCCACGGCTGCTGGCGGCAGTGGCCTGGAGATGAATCATCCTTTCATTATTATCCTTTTACTGTGCCTCATTGTGCAAAATAAACTTTCCCTGCTCTCAGCAAGGCCCAGAGGACAGATCTGCAAGGCAAGATGAGTGGCTGCAGGGAGTGATAGGTCAGAAATCACACCTGGGAACACCTCACCTGCCTGTCCTGGGTTCCAGCAGCGAGGCTGCAGCTCCGCAGGCGCTGCCACGGGGGCACAACTGTCCAGAGCACCCTGGTCCTGCTTCCTGCTCCCCCAGCCACACTATGTGTACACACTCAGGCTGGTCCAAACTCCTCCTCAGGCTACAAGTGAACAAAAAGAAAGTTTCCTCCGTAACTCAGACCCCCTGCACACAGCACTGGTCAGTGCAGCTCCTTGTACTGGGATTCACAGCACGAGGCAGGGGAATGTCTGCTCAGGGATCCCAACTGTACATGTTCTGCATTTTCAAAAGCACTTTAACCTCAGTCGTAAAAGTAGGAGTCCATGAAGAATCAAATAATGCAAAAGTTCAATAAACTCCTTTTGATATTTAAAGTGGAAAACGTGTTTATTAACATTCTTTCAAGCGTTCCTTAGTCAAGGCCATATAAAAAAATCTCCATGTTGAGTATACGGTTTTACTTTCTACATAGTTACAGAGGTATTATATAGAATTTACCTTTTTTGTGATACACTGGTAAGTACTGAGTTCTGTGAGACAGGTGTAAGCGCTTGTTTTCAAATCAGGTATTTGAAAAGAACAATTTTTTATATACAGAGTTTAGCAGACTAATGTAGCATAAAATGCTAATAAAAGGCATATGAGCCAAGGATCAATATAATACTTACCTAAAATTCTTTTTCTATGTGGAACAAAATCTCTGTCTTGGGCATCCCTCAATTCCCACATCTTCACTGGAAACCAGACAACAAAGTAGTAGCAAGGGGAATAATTAATGTGCTTATGGTGGACCTGACCTTGTGAATTGCTCAAAACTAAACCTACATTCTAAGTTTTCTTAACCTGGGAATTGCTCAACAGAATTTCTTAAACTCAGCTACTGTGGCAAACTCCAACGGATTATTTGGAATCACTGCTTTGAGACAGAAGTGGAATTTCTTCTGCTGTTTCGATACACCAGCACACAGAATATCGATCTGTTCTACACTTTCCTTTCAGTAGTGGTGACAGTTCTTAGGAAAACTCTATACAAACATGCAAATACAGGTTTTGTTGGGCTTAAGGGGTAACACATACCTACATGTAATAAATATTGCTCTCAGAATGACCCATTTGTAGCTACAACATGGAAATAAAAGTACTTCCAGAGAAATCCCGTTTCAACAAAAGACATTTAGAGTCTGTGTGATATTTCCATTGATATAAACTATTAACATTATTCATTAGAATTGTGAAGTCCAGTTTAACTGTTGGTTTTGAGAAGACAATGTGTGACTGAATACCTGCATCAAAAATAAAATCTACTGGTAATGATTTAACCCGAGTACTACTACACGAACTGCTGCTCCTATCAAAGAAACCAAATGGATTACAGATTAAAAGAGATTCCCTACGCAAAGGTTTGTAAATAGCCTTAAGAACCCTTTTGTTCATACACTATTGGTCATTAGTAGTCTCAGACAGTGTTTGCCACTCTGTACTCCCTGTCCTCACTGGGCTGCAGCTGAACCACCACACTTTCCTCGTTCCCGCCGTTCTCCGCATCGCTGCTGTCATTGTCATTGTCATCCTCCTCGTACTCCGAGGACTCGGTCATGTTCTGGTGGGAATGGGACTCCGACAGAGCCCCGAAGGACTGTGTGCTGACCGAGGCCAGTGGTCTGAGCAGAGGAGTGTTCTCAGACACCTCGTTCTCCTCTTGGCTGCTGTCTGTCTCTGAGTCAGAGTCCCCCTGGGAAGGGACCACTTTCTGCTTACACACAGGGCAGGTTTTCTTTGTTTTTGTCAGCCAGGGGTCCACACACTTGCAGTGATATGCTGTTAGAAAACGAAATACAAGGACATCATTATCCAAGTGAAAAGGACAGGGAAACCTGCTAAACTGTGCTTCTGTTCAGTAACATAGGAGAATTTCAGAATGTAACTCACACAGAGAATTTTATTCCCAAGTTTGCTGGCACATAGCCTGTACAAAACACCTGACGGATTCAGAACTCAGCCACGTGGGTATATGGAATGAATACTTGTGTTCTCTACCGAGTGAATGAGAGCAGTCCTGCAACAGGCCACATTTAACGAGATAAACTTTAAAGTTTCTTGAGGAATTCTAACCACTCTGAAGCAGGCACACCCACCATCAACATCCTCACAATGCCTCTAGCCTCCACACCAACATGTATCAAAGCACCTTGTTATTAAATAAAATTACTGCATGATTTTATGGATTTAAAATTAGGTCTGCAGTTGGTACTGCAACTATACTGTGTTTAAAAAAAACCGTGTATAAGTGTCTTACTTATGGTATTAAAAACCCAACTCTGCTTAGTAACAGAGACTTGTACCTGGCAGAGAGCTTGTATGCACACAGGCCAGCATGCTGTGTTTAGTACATGTTTGGCAACATGTTCTCCACAAGAACTCATGGAGGCGTTCAAGTTTAGTTCCCTCTGCAGTCCCCCACTGGGAGAGATGGCGTGGACCTGTTCTTTCTCTTCTGAGAACTCCTTGTTTGTCAAGCTGGTTTGAAATTGGTTTTACACTGTGGATCTACAAAGCTCCTGTCACCGGCTGTGTATGGAAGGCTGTAACATCAGCTGCCTCTTTGTTAACAATATCTGTGATTGCTGTCACAGTACCTGCTCAGAGCAGGAGTTCAGTGAAAAAAAACCAGATAAAACTGTACCCAGCCAAAATGGCTGTAGTATAGTTATGGCCTGAGAGGCAGAGAGAGGGGCCCGAGCTAGGAAGCGTGAATTGTATCTTTCTTGAGAGCTTTTATCAAAAATATGTTTAAATCTAGAGATGCTCTTGGGCCCAGGCCTCTTCTAGATTTCTAGATATAAGCACTTAAAATGCTTCCTTGTACTTAAAGGCAGTCAAAAGCAGTCTTGTCTTGTGGATAGATATGAACCTGACTGCTTTGCAGTACACCTTTGCAGTGGGCTGGATTTGAGAAAGACTGTCACAGGGGAAATATCCCACCAATGCTGACTTCAAGTGTAGTCAGGCAGTGGCTCTGCATGGACACAGGCTGCAGGACAGGCCCCTCCCTCCAGCCACACCTCCAGGTCACCAAAAGCTCAATTAGGTTTTATGGTTTATTTCTTGTGGGGAAAGGGAAAGCCTATTTTTTTTTTTTTAATGTAGAAAGTATTACAGTAAATACAGATATTTAAGGGGCAGAGTCAAGCCCAGATTTCCTTTCATGTATACATCCAAGGAAAAATATGAAGTGGCTTTTTTTTGGCTTTTAAAAGGAGAAAGCAAGCTTTCTCTTTTCCCACTTTACATGCACATTCCTGCATATTAGCAAAAAGAAATTTTATAAATCACTCACTAAACATATTTGCTGTGGGTTTTAGACAGTGTTCTACAGAGCTGTTTTAATCCAAATACAAACCTAAAATACAGCTGCTTACCATGAGAGCATGGAAGGATCCTGAGCTTGTCTCCATCCTCATATTCATCCAGGCAGATGGCGCACACATCATATTCATCTCCTACAGCATAGAAGTGAGAATCAGCTTGACTTTAAAGGACTTGCAGCAGACCCTCATCCTGACATACATCCAAGCCAGTGCTCCCCACTGCCCAGGCAGGGCAGCTCCTGCCAGCTGCAGAGCTACTCCTGGACTTCTGACCTCTTTGGGACCAGAGCTCATCCACTTTAGGATAATAAAAACATTTTAAACTGTGTGAAGTGCTATCTCTAGAATATTCTTTCATGCTCACTGAAAGTAAGATAAAAGGATTTAAAATACAGGATTCACTTTACTACACAGGTATTAATTAGTTATTGACAAAACTTAAGGCAGAAAAATAGCAACAAATAAAACTGGGTAAAAAATAAGAATCATAATAAGGAATGACAGTCTGGTCACAGGGGGGAGTTCAGTGTTTTGTAACTCAAACTTGACAGACAGGATACCCAGCACTGGCAGTACTGACACAGCATACACTGCTGTGGTATGTTATATGACCAAAGCAGAGACACTTCTCAGAGGTCAGTGCATTCCTGTTCCATTTTTTTGTCAAGGGCTTTACAACATGGTCCTTCCATCAATTCCCATGGCTCTTTTCCTTTCCCTGAAGACATTGGCCTCCCAAGCTGCTCCTGTCCTGTGGTGGCTTTAGCCCAGCCACTCACTCCATTCGAGGGATGGGGAAAAGGGTCAGAAGGGAAAAAGTCAGAAAACCCTTGAGAAAAAGCCATGGCTAAAGCAAAAGCTTGACACACGAGCAAAGGAAAATAAGGAATTCCTTCACTGCCTCCCATCAAAGCTTCAAGACCAAACAGCAGCAAGCAGAACTTAGGGTTTAAGTTTGGTTCCTAAACCCTTTGCCTCAACATCCATGGATTCAGACGTCTCTCTCTCTCTCCAGGTAAAGACAGAAAGTCCTGAACCTTTTGGTGCCTTCCTTACCCCTCTGCAACCAGGATTCTTTTCTGGGAAGTACACATGAGCTCCATGGAAGGGGAGGAAACTGCCCTTTACAGAGGAGTCCATAACAGGTTAGGGCACTTCATGAGTGGTAAGACATATAAAGAACGAGCAAACAGGATCAAACCTAGCAGAGTCACAGGGAAGGTAGGCAATGCCTTTGCAAACTGGTTTCTAGAATTAAGAAATACGGCACATCTTCTCTCTGTGGACATTGGTAGAACAGCCAATTGGTAGAACAGCCATTCGTAGAAGCTCTGGGTGTGAAATGACTGCTCCTGGTCAGCAGGATTAGCAGAGGAGGGTGGTAAGTGGAAGCTGCTCCTGGTGGTGTTGGAAGCAGTTTGCTAGGCTGGAGAAGTTACTGGCACTGTCTTATTACAAAATTGCCCCCAAGGAATGTATCAGTTACACACACAAGAGACACAAGCTCCAGCTGCACAATGCCCTGACCATGAATTGTTCTTTAGATGCACAAACTACCTCACCAGAAACAACCAGCTTGGCCCAGCCTGCCTCTCCCCAGCACACGGCTGTAAGGACACTCCCAGCAACCTTCCCATCACCTGACTGACACGGATGGTCGAGGGACTGGACGGTAACGGGGCCAAGTGCTCCACCGCATGTTTGTCCATCCCATCACACGGGCAGTCATCTGCCCAACACGTGGTGCTGGGTGTCCACACCCTGGTTACACACTGTGCAATAGGGGAAGGCACCAAGAAGCCCAAAGAGCAGTGCTGGAAGGTGACAGCTGCTCTTGAGTAGGCTCATTTCCCCAGGGCATCCCCCCGGCCAAGGAACAGCAGCACCCTCGGGAGCGGTGGAGCTTCACACCCATGTCTAGGCCAGGCAGGCCCAGGTGAAGTTTCCTGACAGCACAGGTCTCTGTCCCACTCCTCCCCTCATGGCATAGCCATGTGCCACGAGCCCTGGGCCCTGCTGCTCCACCAGCACCCACCATGTCCATCTGCAGCAGTCCCCCTGCTCCCCTTGTCCCACAGACCACACACCTGTACCCAACCAACACTGCCAGGGCCTGCTCTCCCCGGGGCTCAGGAAGGGAGGCAGCTCAGGCAGCAGCCAGCACCAGGGACACCTTGGCACCCAGGCACACGAGATTTCTCCTGGACTAGTTCCCAAGCTGTTTCATCTCCATGACCACACATCCCTCGAGAACAGAAGATTTAAATTCTAAAAGGGACATTTTTCAGACATCTTTTTCTCAAATTCCAGTTACTGTAGCTTAGGAGCTGACTCAAAACCACCAAAGGAATCAGGAGAAATGGAAGCATGGACATTACTGCAAAATAAAGTATATAAAGTATCTTGCTTAAATAAACTGTCTATGAGGAGTATTTAGTAAGCAAAATTATCTTCTAACTACTTGGCACATATAAATTAAAAAAAAATATTTTCAGAAACACAGAATTACCTATCCACACATATGTGTGCTTTGAGCAATGAGAAATGCAAAACTACAGCTGCCAAGATTCCACAAGCAAAGAGGAAGGAGAACATCAAAAAAAGCAATAAGATTCTCTCATACACTGGTTCTTTCATCATGTAATTCTGAGACACTATAGACACACACAACTAACTGAAAAGGACATGAATTGACCTTCTTGAAGCAACTTTTTCCTTGCAAATTTCTCTTTAAAGTACAACATAATTCACTTTGTATTTTTATTCTAATTAGATTTCATAGACAATCAATAAGAAAACCCAAAAATTACTACTTGTTTTATTAGCTTAACATAATTTTAAAGAGTTAATTTCAAATCCATAGAAGTAGGTCACTAGAGAAAGGCTCCGTCGGCCCTGCAGAAGAAAACATTTTTTTTTTCTATGAGGCTGATTAACACTGCACAAATAGTGTATCCTCTCAAACTGAACATCTGCTCTGCACAAAGTGAGAGCAATGTCGTTAATAATGCAGGGTGGCTTTATCAAGGCCAAAGTTCTGTCCTTGAACCTAGGCACATCCCCTGGCCTGGTCTTTGTGCCTCAGCAAATACATTCCCTATTGACACATGCCAGGTAGTAATCAATCATTTAACTTAACTGCTTTTTCCACCTTTTCTCCTTATACCTTGCAATAGCTTGTGTGAATGACTATCAGATGGTAAAATGGTAACACATAAAAACAAAATGGAGAAGAAAAGTAGCAAATTTTTTCCTACTTTTAAAGACTACAATAGAGAGGGCCTTAAGGCAGTTTTTCTATTTCACTGAATAAAGTTACAGCTTAATTCCTCAACTTTGTCATTAGATCTTACATCAATTTATTCACTACAGAGAATCACAACAAGTATTTTGGCATTAAATTTTAATTGCTCTTGCCCTCACAGAAGTATTGTGATTAAATGAAAGGAGCATTCCTCCAGAAAGGCAGAGAAGTTATACCCAAAAGATAGTTTTGTTTCTATACTCTCAACAACATCAGGCAACTTATGTGTCATTAATATTTATCAGTTTCCAGACAAATAATTATAGAATCATAGAACAGTCTGAGTTGGCAGGTCATCTAGTCCACCCTTCTGCAATGAGCAGGGACACCTTTCACTAGATCAGGCTGCTCCGGGCCCCACCCAACTGAATGTTTCAGGGACGAGGCAGCCATAACCTCTCTGGGCAACCACGGCCTCACCACCCTCTCTGTAAAAAGTTTCCTCCTAATATCTAGTCTGAATCCACCCTCTTTTAGCTTAAAACCATTGCCCCTTGTCCTGTTGCAAGAGACCGTGGTACAAAGTCTCTCCCACCTTTCTTATCAGCCCCTTTAGGCCCTGGAAGGGGCTCTCAGCTCTCCCTGCAGCCCTCTCTTCATCAGGTGAACACCCCCAGCTCTCCCAACCTGGCTCCAGAGCAGAGGGGCATCAGCCCCCAGAGCACCTCCGTGGCCTCCTCTGGATGCCCTCCAGCAGATCCACATCTGTCCTGTGCTGAGGATCCCAGAGCTGGATGCAGTACTGCAGATGGGAGTTCCAAATAAAGGAAATACTGCATCACAGTGACTGGTTGCTGTGGTCCCTGGTAATGGGAGCCCAACAAGGAACTTCTGTGGAATTTCTGGACTGATTTTGCCGTATATTATGCAATGTTTTAATGCTCACCCACAGTCTGCTCTGCTCCCATTAAGGAAATGTTAGAACTCTTCTATTTCAGCGAGAACAGGGTCAAGCCAAACTTTTTGTGTGCTTTCATTCCAAACTCTACTATCTATTTCAATCTACTCAAAATCACCTCTAAAACTTAACAGCCCCCCAATTTACAGTGGTTTGGTGTTAAAACCAGCAGGGTTCAATTAGTTATACAAAGAACGATCCACTTGCCTTTCTTAAACTTATGTACAGGAAGTTTCTTAAGCTGATCCTTCCTAAGCCGATTCCTTCTTGCTCTGTGTCTGTCTTGCACGAATTTTGTGATCTGGAAACAGACATAAGACAAAATGAACAGTAAATTAAAACAATAAAAGAACAATAAAAGTTTTGATTTATGAAGCTTTGCAGTGAGTCGGTCAAAAGGGAATTTCAGCTCACACTGAATCACCTCTTCCCTTGCCTGAACTCAAGGAAGAAGTCAAACAGGCCTAAAGGATGTTCTCCATGACCACAGCACTTGGAACTGAGAATACACAAGCTTTTTTTGGAGAGGAAAGAAAGAAAAAGTTATGTCCATACTACATAAAACAATGGCTATTGCTGCAATCCTCTACTGAGGTGTGTGAAAAGGAGGAAGTGCATTGCAGAGCAAAACACAATTCAGTAAGTTTGACTGGTTTTCTTTACAGATTTAGACTATTACAGACGTTTTAGAGGATTATTCCCACATTCATCAGAATTGTGTTTTCATATTATCTACAGCAGTAGTTTGGGGAGGAGTAAAGGGGATACTTGAAGCCATTGTTACACTTTATGCGATACTAAGATAGCTAAATAACTAAAATAGCTTAGTATTATTAGTTATTTAGTTATCTAAATAACCATAATAAAGATTCTATTTCCATTTGATTAATAGTCCCTAATGCTATTTCTGTTTGATTTCTGACTCCAGCACCTGTGATATATGACATCATTTTTCAAATATGATGGCAATCAAACAAATGAACAAAGGCCTGAACCAAAGTATACACACTAACGAGTCCTTTGAAATCTGCAGAGGTACTCTACATCTATCTGCATCATGGCTAGGCAAACATGGAGAGTATTAATATTATAAACAGCATGAATATCTCTCACTTCAGGAATCCCTGCAAGGCACTGATAGACTTCACAACCAATTATTTCTTATAAGTGACGAGTTTTGGTAAAATAAAATTTGTATATTTTTGAAGGGCATTTGAACCTGAACTGTTTGTTCAGATTCTTTTACCCCAGCTAAACCAGGAGTTGTATGCACAAACTGCAGTTTTTCTGCTGTTTTTTTCAGATCCTTAGTAACAATTAGAGTCTCACAATCATTTTCTAGTTAAAAACAAGATTGTCTCAAAAGAAGCAGGGTCAGAATAGAGAATAATGAGGACCAAATCCAACCTGCAACCTCCCTGGGATCAAGTTCGCTGCACCAATTAATTGTCCAGTGCTCTCATCTATCAGGATTTCTGTTAAGGCCTCTCTAGACACAAGGGCATCAACATCTCCTGGTTTAGTATCCTTGGCAAACTTACTCAGTGTGTCCTCAGCTCCAGTGTCCAGGTCAGAGGCGGCTTTGAGGCTGATGAGCACCACTGACCCCTGACTGCCAGGAGGTGTTACCCCTTCACTGCTGCTCCCCAAGCCAAGCCCTCCCCACACCCACCCTACTGTGTACACCTGAGCTTCAAGGGACACATTTTGTCCAGAAAGATACTGTAAAAGACTGTATCAAAAACTCTGATCACTTAGGGGTGATTTTATTTTTTTTTTTAGCATTCTGCTTTGTTTTCAGAGAGCTGCTGCAGCTGTGACTGTGCCAAATGTGTCCAGGATTGTCAGTGAAACACGTAACTTGCAGTGCAAAAAATACTAACACAGAATAAAATATTTTAAGAAAGTGTTTATAGAACAGTTGATGCATTACTTGATTTTTATTAAAAGGTAAAATAATAAATTGGGCACAGATTCCAAAAAGTGGGATGCTAAGTATTCTGAAATAATATACAGCTATGCTATCTTACCTTTTCAAGGAGAGATGTCCCAACTGAGAACTTCTACAGGCAGCGTGTGTGCTGTGAGATGTGTACTCTGTGCTTGCACTCATCACTACCCTGCAGTATGAACCAGTGAGCCCTGCACCACTGAGCAGTGGCACTAATGATTATCAAGTCTGGCAAAGCAGGACATGCTCTCGGTGTACAAGAGCACAAGGACAGGTCACCTCACCCTGTATGGGGCCAAAAAGCAAGGGCTTGTGCAGTGCAAGAGTGGCAATGAGAACAATTCCCTGTAAGTAGTTACAGGGCAGAGAGAACACCCGAAGGGCTCATGATATGCCTTTGACAAAATTCTGCACCTATTTATTTTACCAAGAAATGAAAGGATTCCAGGTAAGCATGGTACAGGTGTGTGCCATGCACACAGCTGTCAACTGTTCCCTTACTGCATCCCTTCCTTAAACCTCAGCATGTGACAGCTCCCTGACGACCTGTTTGAAAGAAAAAATGTTATCAACTGAAGGAACTTACCATAAATATGACGATGAGAATAAGACAGATCCCTACTATTATTAAGAAGGGAATTAAGTAATACTCCAAAGGAAGACTGAACTCTGGGATTAGCACAACATGGCCACTGTGGGGAGGAAGAATAAATACGATTAAAAAAAAAATTAAAAGAAAAGGTTGTCACTAGACACACTACAGGAATCTTATCTGTGCACAACAACACAGAAAATTCAGCTGATACCCACACAATGTAAAGCCAAATAAATAAAAGGATAAAACAGTGTTTCTTAGGACTTTTTTGGAGTTAAAACTACTTCCTGATCTCAATCATAAATCTAGAGCAACCAGGAAAACCACCTCACAGCTGTTTTGACAGCAGAATGAAAAAAAAATAACATGATATCAAAAGATACAGTGAAATCATTCTTATTTACTACAGCATTGTGGGTTGCTCTCAGGCACAAGATTTTACCTGGAATACCTACAGCCTCTGTTATCACAAAATCCTATTTTAAATCCATAAATATTCAAAAGAGGCAATGACCTGATGCAAGGTATAACAGCTGCATGTTAGGTAACCTACCCCTTTTCGTAAGTAAATTCTTCTTTAAGAGAATTGGCTGACGTCTCACCAATAAAGACAGAAGGAATGTCAATCTTCTTTAAAACTTCAACTGTATACAAAAAAGCAGGAAAATAAAACTATTATTATGTGGACACTCTATGGGAAGTCTTGAGACATAAGACTTAGCATTATGAGACTCTCCCAGGAGGAAGACATATTAAAATAGTGACATACAGACGAATGTACATGCATGCTACAGCTTTACATTGCACAAATGCTATTATTTTTCCTAAACAATTTCTAAAGACTTTATTTTGGGTATAAAAATCAAAATTCCTAATGGAATATTAAAGAGAGCACAAAACCAAAATATTTTGACAAGAAAGTCATCATCAGAGTAAGTTTAACCAGAACACCACTCTTTACTCAGAGAATTGATAGAAGTCACACAGCTCCACTGATTTCCAGAATTTCTGACAACTTGCATGATTTTGTGATGTGGTTCTGTAAGTTTTAATAAATCTGTCTTCCCTCCTTTTCACTCTAGACATAAGTAAACATACTGGAAACAACTGCAGCTGAGGTCAAAAAGAAGAAAGAAGAAAATGAACAAGTCCCACATCTTTATTTCAATCTCAAGAAACTGGATGAACTGTCTTCTACTTCTCTGCTTACCAGTGAAGGCAATAATAAATGAAAAATTATTGAAAGATAAATCCCATATTCCAGAAAACCTTTTCCTCAGCTTCACTTTATATTGATTTGCCCCCTACTGCTTCCCATTTAAGGCTCAAAGTAACCTGAGTTTAGACCGTATCAAAGCAGTCAGGTTCCTCAAGTGTCACCTCACACTTCCAGATCTGTGTTTGTTGTGGACTTGTTCTACATCTTGATTTCTCAGTGAAACATGAAAATAAGATTTACACAGGTTAAGAATTCATCAAACCCACTTTCACGTAAGTGCCTGGGTTACTCAGATCCCATTTAGTTTGTGAGAGTTCATTCCTAGTTTACTCAGTGATGTTTCCACTGGGAAAGAATTTATTTTCCTCTCATTTATGTTCTTGTTCCATAGTGAGTAAGTTCAAAAACTGGACAAAATAAAGAAATGTCACAAAGAAAGTCATAGCAGCACTACAGACAAAAAACACACACCATAAAACAAGCTCAACATTTTGACTAGACTACAAGATGTTCTGAACATATTCACTTCATGAAGGCTAAAACTGGAACAGCTATCATGAGAATCAAATAGTAAATCATGCACTGGTCTCTAAACATTCTTTTTCCAACTGAAAAACTGAAAATAAGTACACGTGATATGTATTCCTATGAAACTAGAATCCATTTGTCCAGAGGAACAGGAAAAGGTACCCAACAGTGCAATAACAAAATGGAACCACTAACAATCACAGTTTGACTCCATGATCTCAAGGGTCTTTCCCAACCTAAATGGTTCTGTGACTCTAAATACTAAAAAGCTGTATTTTAAAGTTTCATTTCCTTCCAAATGCATTTTTTCTACTTTTCCTATATTTCTACTTAATTAACCACACATCAGCTATTTTCCACATCAGTCATATAAATCTCAGATTTAACCATTTAACCCAGAACACTTGAACTAAAATTTGGAAGAAAACCATAAGAAATGCTCAGAGAAGGTAAAAATCAATGCCACTAATCATACACAAGTATACATATATGTTCTTATACAAATATCTCCCATTTTTAAATGTTAAAAGCAGGAGAATTTCTGTTTAGGGAGGGGTTGTTTCTGGTTTTGTTTCTTGGGGGCTTGGGGGGGTTTTTTTCTTTGGTTGGTTTGTGCTGGTGGGGTTTTCAGGGGTCTTTGGTGGTGATGCTCTTGCCAGTGGGTGAAATGATTTTTCAAACAGGAGAGAAGAAGTGATACCTGTACTTACTGTCGTTGGATCCCATGCTTATGAGGTCATCAGAATCAACATTGTGAACTATAGCTGCCTTGTATCCAGCTCTCTGGGCATTTAAAACCTGTAAGCCAGACAAAATACTTATCGGAAAGACTACTGCTTCCAAACACAGTAACCTGTCTGTGCCCTGAGACAAGGTATACTTCCAGGAAGTTATTAATATGTATACAACATCATTTGCACTTATAAAACAAGTGTCTCCTTTCAAAGCAAAATCATATCATTACTCTTATACTCATGTAACTATGTTATTTTTCCAGAAAACCAATATTGTCTGTAGGTAGTGTTTATATATACTAAAAATAGAGTTAAAAACTTTCTATGGGTAGTTAAAAACAATATTTGATCACAATTGAAAATAAAGGCACTAATGTAATCTAGAAATTACCACTTGATAAATGTGGAATATCTCACCTGAAATCCCAGGTATCAGAAGTTTTCTCATGGAAAAGGGCAAAAATTTTAGGTGGGTACAAAGCTATTACCATCCTGTGCACTAGTTAGGTTTCTGAACTATACTCATTTTTTTGCCAATACAAGCAAAGCCCAAGATCCATGTAAATGGCATTTACTACAGTGACTAACATAAACTTAGATAAGTTACAACTATTCATCTTGGATACTGCATCCACCACAGCATAAAAACCCCTCACAAGCTGCAAAAAGCATTTAGAGGACCTTGAGAAACATTTGGGTTTCATCCTAACAATACTGATTCTCTTCCCATATTGCTAATGACTGTATTTCAAACAACAGGACAATGTTATTGAAAAATGTAGAATGCAGACATCTTGAGAAATCCCAATATTACAAAAAAAAAAAAAAAATCCATTTAAGATGTCAGCATAGATGCACGTTTGGGGGTTTGGCCAATATTACATCACCACAGAAAATATCCATAAAGAAATCAAGACACAGTTATGCACCTACATTTTTAGTTTTCAACGTAAAACAGGAGAAATGGGACTTTCAAATTAGCTCCAGTTTTTGTTAAAACCTGCATTCTGTCAGTCATGTGGTTAATGGGTAATTTAACTCACATCTTGGCACATGTGCAACTTCCTGGCAGAAACCTCAGGGCAAAATGCTGTACTGGGCATGCAATTATACAGTGCAATGCTGCACAGTGTTAACAACGTGCTAGAGGTGAATGCACTGCCCAGTGAGCACACACATACACACAGTCACCTTGGTAATGCTGACTGATCCACTTGCAGCCTTGCTCTTTGTCTAATATGAAATGTGTGAGAATCCCCTTTTCCATCAATATTACATGAAATATAAAACACAACCAAAAAACTTACATACAGAGCTAATGGGACTCAATCCTTAAAGGACGGACCATGGAAATCCCTCAGTGGCAATGTAGAAATCTTCCAAATTCTAATCTGTTCCTTTAAGCATGTCTCCAGAAGCAATGCTGTCCCATCAGTGTTTGGACAGCAATTAGACCAGTAAAGAGGACATGGAAACCAGCAAGTAACCCTTTGCCCTTCCTTTTCCCCACTGATCCATATGCACACGCAGTGGGAGGATTCACAGGACAGAATGTGTGCCATTCCAGAGTCTGATGTGAAGGCAGATTACACGAGCAGTGAGACTGCCTCTGCAGCTGGAATCTACAGTCTGGGTAGAATTTACATGTTTAAATCACCACGTAACCAAACAGCAGCAAATATGGCTGAATCTCCATTTAGCTCATAAAAGTCAACAACAAACTTGAAGAGTTCCATTTTCCTTAAGATACCCTTAGCTATAGCATGCAAAGGGGTCATTTTCACAAAAACCATATCTTCTATCCAAGCACAGATAATTCTAATTTTGCATTTTCAAAATCAAAGAATGTTAAAGGTTGGAAGGGACCTTAAAGATCAGTGCACTAGAGTGGGTCTCGAGAAGGGCAGCAAAGCTGTTGGAGGGCCTGGAGCACGTGTCCTGTGAGGAGCAGCTGAGGGAGCCAGGGTTGTTTAGTCTGGAGAAGAGGTGGCTCACGGGTGACCCTGATGAAGCTCAGGGATGACCACTCTCTACAAGTGCCTGACAGGAGGCTGCAGGCAGGTGGGTGTTGGGCTCTGCTCCCAGGCAACCAGCATTAGGACAAGTGGACAGAGTCTTAAGTTGCACCAGGGGAAATTTAGGTTGGACACGAGGAATTTCTTCACACAAAGAGTGGTTAGATATTGGAAGGGGCTGCCCAGGGAAGTGATGGAGTCACTGTCCCTGGAGCTGTTTACTGACACTGGACGTGGCACTCAATGCCGTGGTCTAGTTGACAAGGTAGGTCAGACTTGATCATCTCTGCTTTATCTGCCTGGAGACAATAAAATTCTCCCTCCCCTTCATATCAGTATCTACCCTACTGTTAGCTAGAGATATTTTTCTGAAGTACCAGTAAATTCTTTGAAAGAGAGAGGAAAAAAGAAATAATAATAAAAAAACAATTTAAAAAATCTTACCTTGACATCGAAGTTGCACTCCAGCCTTCGGATTAACACAATAAAAGCACCAGAGGAGTTGTCTCTCAGTGGAGGTGGGGCTATAGGCTCACACGCATTCTCCGGTCTGGAATTTATTAGAAATCCCTAGAAAACATGAACAGAAACAGGAGTTTCTTTTCTCTTTGTCTCAACAAAAGAGTTGGTAGACAAGAATAAAACCACATTTTCATACAATAGCTAAGCAAATTCTTATCATCAGCTTAATCCTATATTGCAGCAAGATTTCTTCTACTTTCCTGACTATTTATTTTAAGTCATCAGAATCTTTATGTCTGCAAAGAATTAGAAAATTATAAGGAAAATACAGTTTTTCTAATCACCTCATACTCAGACTTAGCAGTATAATTCAACATAAAGAGGATGGCATATACTACATTAATATAGTGTTAACTATTATGGTAAGACATATGGAGACTAATCAAGAAACCAGAAGTACAATGGCCTAAGAAGCACCAACACAAACTCAGCACTTGCCAATTAACCAGGGAACACAAGGAAAGGTCTGTGTGACCCTAGCACAGACCTATCACACAAAATAACTGGTTTCCTCTGGTAAGGAAAGAGCACACAATGTGCTACAGCTGAAAGGTTCCCAGAAGTAGGAAACTCTGGCAATATCAACCTCAAAGCAGTCTTTGGACTGTTTTTAGGTGGCTGAGTTAGCACTCCACCACTGACAGTGCTGGAGTAGAAACTCTCCTAATCTCACACTTCACATCTGCTGAAAACTTCAGCAGTTTCTCTTATGGGAAACCCGCTCCTCTAGACACAGGATACCCCAACACCAGTCCCACTCCCCCAGGCTGTGACTTCAGGGCTGACCACCCCCTCCAGCCCTCCCCCCCAGGGCTGGAGCCACCCCGAGCTGCCAGCACCCTGCACTGCCTGCCTGAGCTCTGAAGGGAGCAGGCTGGCCCTTCTCCCTTTGCTAAAATGGGTTTGCTTCCTTGGTCAGCTCTCTATATCAACTGAGAAGGAGCTTCTTGATTAACTAGATTAATGTTGGTTAATTTGTAATTGGGTTGGTATTATTTAGATTCCCCTCTTTCAAGTCTCTTCACAACAGACTGTGATTACCAAGAATCAGAGAAATCCAGACTGGACACTGAGGTTTTGCCTGCCCTTCCTGTGAAATACCTCTCCTCAGAAAATCTCCTTCTTGGGCTGTGTTTGTGATAAGTTGTACTTATCACAAGCGACGGAAGCTTCCAGACACTAATGCACTGGAACAGCCTTTGGCAGAGGAATACTCCTACAAGATTTCCACTAGTTTACATCATATCTAAAGCTAAAGCAAATTATTGTGCAGGTAAAGAGCGGTGAATTGCCAAAAAATAAGAATATAACTAATGTGTTTTATGCAAATAAAGATCATTAGAAGTTGCACTGCTATGGGCTCGAGAAATTATTGCTACAGTTCTAGATATATCCTTAAACTCTCAGTTTTCACTGACAACTTTAGATAAACAGAGATGTCATCACCTGTGTAGAAATAATTATACATAATAAGTGATATAATTATATATAAACATACATATTAACTGTCAGTTTAAATATATGTTTATATACACAGTTTATATATAAACATACATATTTTATATAACATATACAGTATACAGTGTGTATACATGAACTGCCACTTTAAATGTACTGTTTACATACAATCTTATACTTTATCTGTAAATATATATTATTCATAAGGTTTAACCTGAAACAAAGAGAAGCATTTTTGTTTGGAGTAATTTTGTTTTCGTAATAATACCCCCTTTGGCAGAAAAGCTGCACAGGCAATATATTCTTTGCCAAGTCTGTGGTGACAGGCACAACATTACACAGTCTGCAACAATCAAAAGCAATAACTGAAAATTCTACAGTGATGTGCTGCAAGGCAATGATGAATTGGGTCCCTAAGGTTCCCCAATTCCTCCAGCACACACTGCTCAGGGTACACGGCTTCACACAGAGCCTTTACTCTGCTTTAACCACACTGGGCCGTGGGGAACCGACTGCCTTCGCCAGAGGGGTTTTACACAAACCACACAACACCACATTACAGGTCACAGAATGCAGCCACAGCAGCCAAAGACTGGCTTGTCTTTAATTCTGCCATACATTCTTAACTATCTTTAATCGAGGACCAGCTAACTGAGCAGCACCTACACTTATGCTTTGGCACTGGCTATTATAGAATCTGACAGACTGTGGTTTACAACTTGCATACTAATAAATCTTAATTACAAGCATTGAAAAAGTATACCACTTTCATCCTATTGCAACCAATATCACAGCAGTTTTTAAACTAACTAAAATCTTAATGCAAAGGAAAAAGTTTTAGTCTAATATTCAGGACTAAACTTGTTATTACTTCTACACAGGTGATGACACCTACCTTAAATAAGACAGAGCTGTCTAACAGTTTAAAAGGTTAAAATCAAAGCTCCTTATATCTATTTTTGATGTATTCAATTGGCTCACTACTTGGGTAAATCACTTAATCGCCGTCTGTTATACAGCTCTAACACCACTTCTCCCCATGGTAACACCACTGGCCATGGAAATGAAGTCTGCTCGAGGGGAATTGCAGAGAATTTTGAGTTACAGGAATTGTTACAGCACTTCATTCCCCTTTGTGATTAAAAGGGCAACACACAACTAAAGAGTGACCCACCCTTGGACTTTCACACCAGCTTTGTTTTTTGCACAGTGCTTACTCACAACACTGCAACACCAACAACGCTGCAGAGCCAGATTCTGGGGCCATACACACTACACACAGAAGGAACAGGCAACTCTTATCTTTTTTAGTTTACAGAGAGTAAGCAGATAACAGTTCTCGATATATATTCAGGGCATTTATATATATGTTTTTATTTATTTCACCTTCAAGCCTTCTGCTGGTAGTCTGTAGCCAAATCTAGCAGGTAGGTCATCAAAAGTCTGGGTTCCATTTTCAAGGTTGTACTAAGAGAAACAAACAAACAAATAAATAAATAAAATCAGGTTTGCAACAAGATAGAAATAGTTAGTAAGTGTAAACAGAAATAAACAACACTGCATTCTTTTAGATTAAAATATTTATCAGACATAGGACATCTTGTGACCATGCCAATGAAATCACAAAACTGTTTATTCCACTTGTCTTCCACTCATCCAGCAACATCATTCTTTTCTTATCTAGCTGTCAAAATACAAAAGTAATAGATATTTTGTTAAATTATTTGTACAGTAAATCTTTCTACTGTCTAAGACTCAAATACCATCATATTTGCAGAACAGAAACTAAAAACTAAAGTAAAAAAAAATCTAAAGAGCTGGAGGGCTTAGGTATAGAGTTTTTATTGGATGGTGATAGCAGGTGTTTTGCCCTGAATTCACTTGTGTACAGGGAAGAACAGCTTTCAACAACTTGTAGGCAAAGAATATGCCACCCCTTCCCAACTCCCTGCTATCCATTCAGGTTAGTAGCTGAAAAGTATCTCTACAGTTTTGTTTTATAATAACTATGAGCTTTCACCTCAAAACAGAAGAATATCGTAAGGATATAAATCTGTGGAAGCTCTGTTTCATCTTTCCTTGTCCATCTTCAGCAGCTCTATGCCATGCCTGACCAACACAGAAGTCATACCCGAAAAGGTGCAAACTGTAAGTATGCTACATTTTTTTCATATAAAGTAAACAAGTATTTCCTGCAAAAGTTGTGAACTCTACAGTAACTGACTTGAATGTGCGTGGGTTTTAAGTCGTACTAAATGGTTTAGTGACTCAGAAACGTTTGTCTATGCATTGTATCATCACACTGTCACACACAACAGCCAAGCAAGGATCATGTTTGCTTCACAGGGACATTTTCTACCAGCCAGACTTAGACAGAGGAACTCAAACTATAGTTCAGAGACAAACACTGCCGTGATTTATCTGAACTCTTCCAAAGGAGCAACATTTTGAAGGAGCTTTCTTCCCACAGACTCTAACAAAATTGAGGGGAAAGAGGCAGGAATGGAGCCAAGTTTCAAGGAAGTTTCCTTGTTCTGTGTAATCAGTGTGCTCCACACAGTCTCTCCTCCCAGCCTTCCACCACACAGAGCACCAGTGCACCACCTTCTTCAAAACATCCTTCCTGAGCTCGTGCACTGCCAGTTCTTGTTTGAATTACCTGGCAAGTCCCAGCTAAAGCCAAGAGTCAGACACAAACCTATTTATTTTTACTCCTTTTTCATAAAATAACCAGTTCTGCCTCAAATGCATGTAACAGCACTTTACACATACAAGATCCTTCATTTGAAGCTGCAACTATGTGAGAACACAGAAGCGTAAAGACTCTTAAATTAGAAGGGAATAGAAGCATTTCATTCCTTAGTGAACCCAAAACTAGACCACTTTTGCTAACAAATGGGTAATCATTAAACTGTGAAATCTCTCAAGATTGTAAATGATCTGTACACCAGCAATGCCATGTGACACTGCTAACATTCTCTCTTCTGAGCATTCCACTGGCTCCTTTGTGCAGTAGTTTTAGAGCCTACTTCAAGATATTCTCAGAATAAATCTGCCACTTCCAAACATCCAAGAATAAAAGACACTTCATTTTTATATGGAATCATTTTAGAATACTGCACACAAAAGCTTAAATAGAAAAAATTAAACTAAACTTCCAAAATGCCCTATTTTTCTTCTTTGAAGTTGGGGGGGTTGTTTGTGTTGTTTTAAATAACCCTTATAAGAGAGGAAGAAGCAAGAATAAAAGTCAAGGTTTTTTTGAAAAGAGGAAGCATGGGCTTGGTGACAGAGGAAAGGGGGATAGGAAATCATGTTTACAGTAGAGTAACAGTTTCAAATTTCACAATAAAATGGTCACATCAGTGTTATAATTCGGCAATTATCTATCTGCATTGTTTCCTTACTTTTTTCCTACAAAAAGTATTGATAGAATAGTAATAACCTGAAGACCCAAATAACATACTTCAGTGTTCATCAACCCCATGCTACCATAAACTTTTAAGAATTTTTATGTTAAAATTTGGCTTCAAGGGCTTGTCACTGTTTAATACTGCATCAACTTGGGAGAAAACTCCTCTGCATATCACTGGAATAAGCAGAGAACGCAGAGCCAACAGTACTCAGGTTTAATTATTTCAGTAGCTTAAGTTCTATCCTACAAAGACATTTATAAAGCCCTCCTTAAAACTTCACAACATATCACACTGGTAATAAATAGCAAAACAAAACCTTTTCCCACTGACCTATGTTCATTACACTGTTTATTAGCCTGATGATCTGAAATTCTACACACCCCATAATTTTTTCCTTAACGATAGCAGATATTTCACTGTCATGGTCCCTGAGCACATATCATCTACAAAGTTGTTTGAAAATGTACAATTCATTTTTTAACTGAAATAAACTGTTAAGGCAATTCCATTTCAAGCAACATGCTGTAATATTTATTGTATTAACTGATAAATTAATAGAATAGTTAAAAAGAAGATTTGATTTCATAGATATTTCACCTATGTAGAAAATATACTTACTGCTAAAATATCTGCCTCCACAGGTAAAAGATTCAGGAAAGCAAATAACTGCACAGTCACAATAGTGTATATCTGAGTGGCAGACAACATCAGCATTCCTATTGACAACAGCATATTTTATTCAATACCTGCAAGAAAAAAAACAGAGTCAAGGCACATAGCAAATACTTTGCTCTGTCATTTTACGGGGCTCTTGGTAAGTAAACACTTTGCCAGAGAAGTATGTCAAATAACATTTTACATATACTTTTGAGAAACAAGTCATCTTAAAGTTCTATCATTATTCTAGAATAGAAGTCTCTTCTGTCAAGACGTGTAACCTCCATGGGAGGGACTGCATGCAGAAACCACAAAGTTGTAAGAGCAGCACTTCAAAAAGCTTTAGGCACCATACAGCAATACAAGGGATGAATGTTCACATTGTATTAATCATCCTTAGAGACTCTTCATTTTAAACTTCCCTTCTTCCAGCATAAATCCAAATCAGCAAAATACCTCATATACTTAGAGTAAGTACACTAAAAGCAATTATTCTAAATATACAGTGCTTTTGCAAGTGTGAGACGAACATGTAACAAACACAAACCAGCTGTATCAACTTCAGAGAAACTCAGAGATGCTCCAATATGACACCTGTTCTGGGCAGCAGCTCTGGTCCCCTGGAAAGTGTGTGCATTTTTGAGACCTTTAAAAACAAGGACACAAATACTCTGTAAAGTTTGCTTAGATGCATGTCCCCAGCTCCTGACTTTAAAAGGAAGTCAATTCTGCTTTGCTAGTAAGGGCCTGCAAACTTATGCTCCCATAATCCACAAACATATGAACAACATGGCACAAATGTGCAACTAAAATCCACTAAATATTATGTTTAATGTAGTAAGAAATTGTGTTTCTGCTAAGCTTTCATTTCAAATGCTCAATACCACGTGCCCACAAGCATTTCCTCCAATGTGGGGCTTTTGGTTCTTACACAAACACAAGGCTGTCCCACAGTCCACACTCACAGGGAGGTAACAACTGCAGTAGCAAAACCGTAAAGTCAAGCATCCAAAACCAGCTGCAGTTGGGTGAGGGGGCGAGATTCAGCCTCGATCCATGCTATCAAGAAATGCAATCTGAACTGCAGGAATGGTTAGCTGACAACGGGACACAGACTTCCTGAGAGGAAGGATGTGGAGCTGGGAAAGAATCCTGTCCAGATGCTCATCAAACTTCTCCCCCAATTCCCATGAGCTACATGTAGAGGCATCTGTCCTGTTGGATATTCCCAAAATGCCATGCCCCTCTTCCCCTAAAAAAATTAAACTAGTGTTTGTTTTTTCCTACAACTTTACGCTTTCACTTTCTTTTCCCCAGATGTCATATTCTATCAACTTTATTCATCAAAGCAGAACTCCCATCAATGCAGTTTCACCAAACTGCCAGGATAAGATGTTCTGGATCATTTACTAACAGACCTTCCATCTAGGGAACCCGAGACACAACAACTAGTGTTCATCCCTGTGTCATGCTCCTACAACCACCCAACTGCCCATCCTACAGAGGTCAGTGGGACAGCTACAGCAACACGAGGTCATGGGGGAAAAGACTCAGTGGGATTCTGCACTGTGATCCACCAGGACGGACAACGGCCTCTGTCTGCCGAACGTGGTCTTAAAGAGAATATCAAAGAATTCTTTCACACAGAAATTTTATTCAAAACAAAACTACTAACTGAGGTAATTTTAGTGCTTAAACAACTACTTTTTTGGTTTTCTTTGACAAGGGCCATCTAAACAACAAAAACTCTTTAGAGCATGGAATAGAAATGGAGAATTACACTATCTCAGCCTCCCCCAGTAGCCTTACTACCTCGGGATAGAGTAAGAAATCACCATTAATTCCCAGAAATTCCCTGGCATCCGGAACAGCCCCATGAGAACGGTGGCAGTCACTGCAAGGGAGCAGAAGCCAGGAGGAACCTCCCTCCAAGGTCTCCCTTCTAAAGGCCACAACACACCACAGAACAGGGCCTCTGCTCTGCACCAGTCACAACTGACCATCCCTGTGCTGCTGCCACAGGCACAATCCAGTCTGCAGACACACAGTGACCAGCTGTCTACAGAGGAACTACAGGTTCCTCTCAGCCTTAGCTACAGCATGATAAGGGGCAGGCAGCCTCTTAAGAACACAGAAAACACAGAATATCTTATTCCACTTATAAATACTCACACCTAAACGTGACCAAGCTAGAAAATACAACATTCAGAATTCAAATACATGTGATTCAGTACACCTTGAACTCCCGAGTACCAAACAAGCACCAATGAAGTGCTACATTCTGCAGGAAATCTAACCACTTCCACTGCTGGATGTAAGAGGATTGCTCAGTTCACAGATGGATCAACTCTGAGATTCTTCCAGTCTCAAAGTAAGAGATTACTGGAAATAACATAAAATAGTCACAACAAAAAACAACACAAATACGTGGGATCCAATACTGCTGTAAGAGGTAAAATAATTCAGGGACAAGTTTTAAAAGTGAATAGTATGTGCTTAACAACACAATTATCAGAACACCTGGATCTCCTCTAACTTCTTTAACTGGAGGAATTAAAAGTACTTCCAAATAATTAAACTCAATTAGGCCATCCAAATTGTTTGTATGATTGCTGAAAACCTCCAAACTGCAGCTTCTTATAGAAATGGTTTCATGTGGATTTGTTTTCATTTGACTGTAGATATTTCATTCTGAAAATTTTCTGTTGACTTACCAGAGAAATCACAGCCAACACTACTGCTTTCTTTTTCAGAATCAAGAAACACCTAAGAATTCCTGTCTTCCTGTCCTTCCCTTTGTGGGCTTTTCAAGCAAAAAGCATTATCCCATGATGTAAGGTTCTCAATGTTAATTAAAGCAAATATCAGAGTCAGATTTGATTTAAACTAACATGAAGATAATTAGAATTCATTATTATTATTTGGAGGAAATAGCTGATATTTTCAAAAACAGTTCTCATAATTCTGACTTGGTCATTCAGACATATGATGCTGTGTGAAACTCAACTAGTTCATGGGAACTGAAGTTACAGTCACAGGAACTGGTAATGAGTTATGAAATTAATGAATTTTTATTGCTAAATTAAGACTTACCAGCTTTTCTCATCAGCCTGCCCTAAAAAAGGAGGACGCTGGTGAAACTGGAAGGACAAAAGAACCATTGTTCGAAAAATACAGCCATTTTTACTGTGACAGATATGCAACAATACAGAAGCATACAGCTTCAACAATACACTTGAAGCTATCACAGCACTTTAACCAACACAGGAAATTCAGCACATACCTCACAACAGAGAGAAAAGCACTAAAGGAGCATTAAGCAAGGTTAGAAAACATCAGAATTAAACTGGTCCTTGCCAACAACATGCATGTACAGTGAAGTGTTCCCTGTCAAAGCTACATACATACAAGATCTTCTGGGCCCAGGAACTACTGCCTCAAGCACAAGCCAAAAAGCCTTACAATTCCTGAAATTCTGTGGCACTTTGGAAAGCACCCTCCTCTCAGATGAGGCAAGCAGCTCAGAGGACACAAAAATACAGGTGTATGGAATTAAGGGCTACACTGTAAACCACACAACAAAAGTTAAACCTGACTCTGCAGTAACCTTCAGCACTTTACACCTGATTTTCCAGTGTGTACAGGTAAAGTTGCCCATAACTAACTTTGGGCATTTCTTCCCACTCTGCATCCTAGAACTCACAAACCAAAGCCTGAGGTGCTACATCCCTCTGTCAGGGACTGAACAGGGCAGAAACATGGATGAGCACCAAGATACCCCTGAAGTAAACACACTAAGCACATTATGACAAAGTTCACAAAGACATTACATGGCTCAAGACACAGACAAGAACATTGGGGCTTTTGGCAAATATCCACAAACCAGACTGCACAAACTACATATAGATATCAAATTTTCACACATTTGTATCTCAATCAACTCAAAATGTGTTTCAGAGCAGAAGACAACACAAAGCAATCCCGTGTCCACACAGTTATATACATGCATCAACTCTCTCATTTCCCTCCTACTTGTGAAAAAACCTCAAGCTTGTACATCTGTATTAAACAATCTTAAACTCTACCTGAAGCCAAACAAGATTAAGATGCTTACAGGAATAACAAAAATCATATGAACATACAGAAACTTTGCCCTGACACACACACAGTGACAACATTCCAAGCAGTTCCATAGCCTGGGCTGCACCTTCCAAAATTCCATAAGCTACACAGCTAATACCAATAACTATCATTCACATCCCTCAAGCCTCCTATATCTCTGACTTTTTGCATTTTGATGCCACCACATCACCACTGACCTAAATCTCCATCTCACACCTCTCACAAAACTGAACACTGATGCACACAAAGGAAAATCAGCGTTAGACCTGTTAAGATGAAGGAACAATTCCTCTCAATTCACTTTAACCTTATCGCTAGGAATTTGGCTGTCAGCCAGCCAGAGTCCACACTACTCGTTATCCTGCAATATCAACCAGCACCTCGGAGCACAGCCAGCCTCAGGAACCACACACCGGGCTGAGCCGCGAAACGCCCGAGCAAGGGTCGAGCTTTCCCCGGGCCAGGGGTGACGCTCGGGAAGCGCTCCAACAGCTTCCACTCCGCTCCCTCCCGCGGGGTCGGGCAGCGCCGAAGCCGCGACGGCTCCAGCCGAGCCCAGCCCTGGCTCCGCCTGAGCCGCGCTGGGGACCGCGCCCCGCCTCGCCGCTCCAAGGGTGGAGGCAAATAAGCGCTGCGCAATGAAGCGCTGAGTGCTCAGCGGCTGCACAGCCCGGGTGCCCGGCGGTGGGGAGAGCCCGGGGGACGCTGCGGCCGCGCCCTAGGGCAAACCTGCGGCCTGGGGGCCCCGGCCCTCACCTACGGCCCGGCCCCGCGCTCACCTACGGCCCGGCCCGGCCCGGCCCCGCGCTCACCTACGGCCCGGCCCGGCCCGGCCCGGCCCCGCGCTCACCTAC
>NW_020884895.1:12171520-12181681 GCF_003945725.1 Corapipo altera
GGAGCCGTGCGGGGAGGAGCCGTGCGGGGAGGGAGCCGTGCGGGGAGGAGCCGTGCGGGGAGGGAGCCGTGCGGGGAGGAGCCGTGCCGGGAGGAGCCGTCTGGTAACAAAATGCAGTAACGTGTTTCTCCCCTCGCTATTCTGTTGTAAAACGAACCCTTCAAAAGTTGACCAGCCTTTCTGTTTAATAAAATGAACTATTTCTTAAAGGAAGGAAGAGTTACGAGAAGATGTTATGCATCATTTTAGTAACTTACCACCCTGGGGTTTTTTAACATGGTAGGAACACGCATTTTGCTGTGGTTTCAGCACACCGGAGCAGCAGCACCAGCGTTTGGGTGGCACAGCGCAGCGAGATCCCTTCGTTACCGGGGCTGTAAATGGAAATGGGCTTGAACTGCAGATCTACAGATAGCAGAATTATAATTTTATTCTGTTGCAGCAACACGTATTTGGAAGGGGCCCCGTCCCCCTGGCCAACCCCAGCGCAGCCCGTGCGCGCTGCCCGGCCGCATTCCCGGCCGGTCCCGGGACAGCCCCTCCCTCGGGGCGGGAGCGGCCGCGCCCCCGGCCCGGCCCCGCGCAGGCGCCGCCGGAGCCCCGGCCGTGCCCGATCCCCGGCCGTGCCCGGCGGTGCGGGAGCCCCTTGGGAGCCCCGGCCGTGCCCGGTGGTGCGGGATCTCCGGCCGTGCCCGGCGGTGCGGGATCCCCGCGATGCTGCTGGTGCTGTCGGCGGAGCACCGGGCGCACCTGGGCTGCTTGCCGCGGGCGGGCGGCGCAGGTCGGGGCCGCGAGGGGCCCGCGGGCGGTGGGGGCCGGGCCGGGGCTGCGGCGCGTCCTGCAGCGGGGTCTCTTCTCTCTCGTTACAGCCGTGGGCGAGCTGGGCCGCCTGGCGCTGGAGCAGCTGCGGCGGGGAGCGGCACCGCGGGCCTGCGAGGCCGCCGCCAGTGAGAGCCGGGCCGGGACCGGGGGGTTCGCGGGGAGCGGGCGGATCGGAGCGTGGGGAGGGCGGGACCGGGCCGCGGCCGGAGCGGTTCCGCGGCCGGAGAGCGAGGGGCGCGGCGGGCTCTGCGCCGAAGGACCCCCGAGCCCCCGATGCACGGCGGTGCGGGGCCGAGGGAACGGGGTCGGGCTGCGCTCCCTGCCCGCTGTGGGGAGCTGCGGGGCCCTCCTTACCGACACAAACCCTTCTCTGTACCATGCCGTAAGAAACTGGGTTGGGTGTTTCTTAGTTTTTTTGTTTTGATGGTTTGGTTTTAGGGGGTCTCTAACATGTACTTTATTATTTGAAGGGCGTGAAACCCTCTTTTTTTTCTTTTCTATACATATTTTGCAAGTTAGTGTTGGATAAGTTTGCAGTTTTGAGTCTCGTTGCTGTAGTAGTTAATGAGGAAGTAAAAGGCACTTTGTGCTTTCTTTAAAGGAAAGCTGGACATTGGCGTTGACACCATTCAGCATGGAGTAGAGGGACTAACCTATCTTCTTACTGAGAGCTCCAAGCTTATGGTAAGGATACCTTTGTGTAAGGATTTCAGGAATGCACTCAGGAGATGTCTTCGGAACACTTAGACCTCTGAAAATACTGGTGAATGGGGAAAATGTAGCTCAAAATTTTGATGACATGTATTATTTTAATTTCAGAGACAGATGTCTCAAACTGTTGTTTTATTGAAACACTGCTTTTTTGTGGGTGACTGGAATTTGTATTCAGTATCTGAAGCTAAAACTTGACAACATTTTAATAGCATAATTTACTCCATATAGAGAAGCGTCCTTCAGGATTGAGCTCTAAATAATACAACTCAAGCCAAGATTTTGTTGTCCAGCTACTGTACAGGACATGGACTGGACTAACCCCCTATTCATTATTCCTTGTCTTTGTCTCATGTGGTGGGTTTGAGAGCTTTTTCAGCTCCTGCTATCAAAGTTTTGGGTGGGTGTAAGCAGATACTAAAAGAATAATAGCTGGATAGTGACTGTTTCCATTGTAGCTTGATATAGTAGAATATTTAAACAATGACTACATGGAGAAGGGATACAGAGACAAGCAATGCCAGATTAAACTCAGGCAAGTGTTGCTCCCAAGAGCAGGTGGTGGGGAGAGGGTAGAAATGTTGCAGAGCCTTTCCTTAAAGCAAGGGGACTTGACTGACAGGTTACAGGGTATTGTGGTAGAATTGACTGGTCACAGACTGTGTTTGCAGGATGTGCATTGGAGAGGTACAATGGCATTTTCCATGGAGTCAATAACTGCTGCCCCAGTGCTGGGCCAGGCTGCTGCAGTCAGCACGAGGACCGTGACCTGGGGCAGGAGCCTGAGCATTGTGCCTGGTGCTGCTCACACCACATCACTGCCCGGTGTTTGTAGCCTGGATATCAGTGGCACAGGAACACCCCTGATAAATGGATTCCTGCAGTGTGTCCTGCCTCGTGACACAGCTTGGGCGCTCCCTCGTGCTGTGTTTTGCTCTCTGATACAAAGGCTTTACATGTGAGGGGGTTGAATGTTCTTCTTTCAAAAAATGATCTACAACTGTCCTGAAACTCATGCAAATCTGCAGTAATATGTCAACATCTGTAAATCCCTTAAAACCTAGATATTTGTTTTGTCCGAGGTGTAGAATTGTACTTAGACATTCCTGCAGGAAAATAACTGCACATCATGCGTGATGTTTAGTTACAGTTTTATTTGGTTTTGACAAATAATGATGATTACACAGTTCCATATTAAGGCCTAAATTGTTATTTCTAGATTTCTGAGATTGACTTTCAAGATTCCATTCATGTTCTGGGATTCTCAGATGAATTGAACAAATCCTTGCTCCAGCTGTACCTTGACAACAGGAAGGAGATCAGGAGCATTCTTGGAGAGCTGGCACCAAGGCTGCCCAGCTACCACAATCTGGAGTGGAGACTGGATGTGCAGGTGATTGCCCTGATGCTTTTAGTATTCCATATTTTACTTCACGTTTTTTTAACATCATAAAAAACTTATAAACAGTGTAAAAGTAATTGAGGTAGCAGTACTTCACGTATTTAAAACTGACATGACTTTGTTAATGCCTCACAGCAAGCCAGTTGTAAGATGAACAGGATATGCAATGATGCAAAGTACTTGTTGTCTGATGAAAACTGAATTTGTGGCTTCGTTGGAGTTTTAAAAGTGTTAGCATATACTAAATATATTTGGTCTTAATTATCACCTAGTTTTCAGAAATATTATGAAAGCATTGATTAAAGTGGATTAGTATTCTGCAATGATGAAACTCAGTAATAGCTTGTGTGTATCTTTAATGTGGATAAAAAGGGTTTCTGAACAGTCCTCCAAGCAGATCCTGCAATCCTGGTGGGAATTGTAGGTACAAACATCAATAACCGTTGTTTGTTTCCCTGTTCCCATCTCACCAAACCGCTCCTGAAGCTTGCAAGCAGAAGTTTGAGACAACAGATCAAGCCTGCTGTGACCATGAAGCTATATCTTAACCAGAATGAAGATCAAACTGCCCAGGTGTTGCAAACTGACCCTGCTACCCTTCTCCACCTGATCCAGCAACTGGAGCAGGCACTGGGGGAGATGAAGACGAACCACTGCAGGAGAATAGTGCGCAACATGAAATAGCTTCAGTTCCTGCCTGCTCTCCTACTAAGCAGTTTGTGAAACAGCTCAAAACAATGCTCACAAATACACTTTGAGGAAAAATAAACATCTGGATCAGATGAACTGCTTTCCTGTGCCAGGATCTCGAGCCAGTAATTACAGGCCAAATGTCCTCAGCTGCCAGCTTTGCAAATCTGACGGATACAAGATAGGTAACTGGGTTTGCATTACTTGCAAATGGATGCATTCAGCATACTATGCTGAGAATTCCTTTAGCTCTAAATTAGTATGGATCTGCTTGAGCTTTCCTACCTTTGGTAGAACTGTCTCAATATTATATGAAGCTGCATATTTACTGTTACATTTATAAAGTAATTTTTTCTCTTTTCCTTCTCTTTTGAAATATTTTTTAAACCCTTATACTGGTGGGAATGATACTTTGCAGGAAGACTTCTCCCATGTAGACTCGGGTGTGTGTAAAAGCTGATGTGGGACTGCTGCCCCTTTCCTCCAGAGGACTGGGTCAATGGGGGCTGGTATGACACTGCTGCTCTGCCCTTCTCACTATAACTGAGCTAACACTCCTGTTAGCAGAGCCTGCTGTGACCCCACGGGACAGCTGAGGCTTTCTGCAGCCAGCCCAGTGGCCTGCACTGGGTTGGCAAACTGGTTATATGTGAAGGTGGTCTGAAAACTTGCAAAAGCGGAGCTGTGGGTGAGGAGGCAGGTTAAGAATAGTGTTAACATCTGCTAACTCTGGTCTCTGTGCCCTGATGCCATGGTTTGTGTTCCACTGTTCGGATAGTGCTCATAAAGGCAAGACCAGCTATCGCAACCCAAATTATGCTTTTCCATTGTTAAGAAAAATGTCTAGTAAAGATGATGTCAAATGTCACTTTTCAGTTGTATTCCAGTGCAGTATTTTGCAGCTTTTGTGAGTAAGATTAAATGGTTTTAGTAATCCATGCTTTAGTGTCACTGCTGAGGATGCATCATAAAGGCCTTAAAGTATATAGGAGAGGACAAGAAGGCGAGAGAGAACCATAACATACACATTCTGGCAATAACTGTATTCACCGACTTTCATGGCAACACCACAAACTTCTGTATTAATTGTGTTTTTACATTCAAAACTGCATTCTTTCTGTTTTGAATTTTTGTACTTCTGTACTACTATTTCAAATTAAACCTGCATGGCTGAAGTGCTTTAAAAAAAGTTCTGTGGACGGTGGAGTTGCCTGTTCCGCAGCTGCTGTGTGGCGATGGTGTGAACAAACTGAATCCTTTCTCTGTGAATCAGCAACGTGTTTCTTTTATCATCCCTGTGTGGTGACCTTTTTCATAGGATCATCTTCATATATAGTACATGGTAATTAAATGTTACTACTTGGGATTTTTGTTTCGTATTTTTTTTATGTAATTTGCCTCTATTTTCAGTGAGACACAAGAACAGCCAAAAAAGTAGGTGAGTGGTTTCCCTCATTCCATCTTTTCTCACTACATCCATAGACTGTAACTCAGGGCAGCAAGACAGGAATTTTAGATACAAATCCTTGAAGCTTTTTGTGTCATTGCCTGATGAACTTGAATATATTCACCTTTTTGTCTGTTAAAGTTTTTTAAAAAACCAGCTGCTCTAGAGCTGATTGGCATCATGGTAAGTGCTGGCAACCTACATGTGTCACATCCTGAAGCATGTGCTAGCTTGAGAGGGAGATCCCCTGGGGATCGTGAGTAAAATGGACAGTTGAAGGCAGATGTTGAGAATGGAAAATGAAACACCTGTTTCCCTTTACAAAAAATTACCTCAACTGAGGATGGTCAAAGTTAAACTTTGAATCTGGGTGAAACTGAGAGAAACTCAAATGCTGACAGTGATCCACAAACAGACAAGAGAGAAGGAGGGAGAAAGATCCTTTACACCAAGTGTGTTGCTTTTGAATTTTTACCTTTCAGTTTGTTCTGGGGGAAGAACTGAGCCTGGAAAAGCAGCTGCTTGGCAACAGGATTTGGGCTTCATTATTGAAAGGCAGATTGGCCTTTAGGTGAGGTTGGAACTGGTCTAACTACATCTCTGCAAGTTCTCCCTTTCCTTGTTTTCACAGCACCCGTGACAGCTGCCCAGGGCTTGGCACCTGAAGTGCCAAGTGTGACCATGCAGTGCTGCCCACACCTCGGAGGGCAGGTGAGGCTGGGCAGGGAAAAGGCATCTGCATCAGTAACCCAGGGATACTGGTAAAATAAGAATTCACCTTTGCATCTGGTTTTTCAGATTTTTCAATCTGGATTTTTCAGTTTTGTTGTAAACTCCCAAGTGAAAGGTGGCATATAAAGCTATATTTAATATATCTTCTCTAATGAATTTGCACTTGCTTTATAGAAACAGGATATGGAGACTACCAAATCTGATTATAATTAAACTACTAGCTTTGTTTCCTGGCAAAATCCACATCAGAAAACCCTCTCCATGTACATGCAGTTTATTGACACAGAAGAAAACTATCTTTCTGCAAGTTAAATTAGTTATGCTAAAAAAGCATGTTTTGTGCTGGTGTGATTCTCAGCACTGCCCTGTGCTGCCTTCCTGCCCTGAGACAGCAGAGCTGAGCTGCTTTTGCTCTGCAGCCACTCCCTGTTTCAGCCCTGTTGGCCAGGTCATTGTTCTGGGCTGTTGGCAGTGTGCACACAGGGACTCAGGCTGACAGCTACTCCAGAACAACTCAGGCCAATAAGATCACACTGTATTATAATAATTTCTGTATTTCTTTTTGTAATTCTGGACTTCAACTCTGAAGCAGCAGATCAGGTCCCACTTTATCTTACATGACTGTTTTGGGACTTACTAATCCCACTGAATTTGGCCAAAAATCATCTTCCAAATCTGCCTTGAGTAACTGAAAATGAAAAACTGGCAGTTTTTCTGTCCTTTAAACATTATCACCATTTCCACAAATGAGAATTCATTTCCTAATTCATTTATGTGCGAAGTCAGCTATATTAGCAAACCTCATTGTCAGCAGCACTTTGAGATGCCTGAGACAAACCAGTGATGGCCTGTCTCTGTATTTGTTCCCCTGTCTCTTGGGAGAGGGCACGCTGAGTTCAGTCAAGAGGCTGAAACAAGCAGCTGGAACACAGGGACTTCTGCCGTGGCTTCAGCTGTTCACAAACTCCACAGTGCAGCTTTCCCGGGATCCCCACTGCAGACCCTGTCACCTGCCTTTGCTCTGGAGGAGCAATGTCTGCATGTCCCATTCTGCTGGCTCTGCTCTAAGGCACAGTCTCTGAGACTCAAACACTGCTGCAGTTTTTTGGTTAGAGCAGCTGTTTCCAAAATGAATGTCTGAGCAGTCGTCTACAGAGATGTCCACACAGCTTGCTTGCCAGTAAAATTACATCAACTTATAAAACAACATGAACTGAGCTGACAGAATGGGGTTTTTGCTAGCAGCCTGCCCACACCAGAGGTTTTGCTGTCTGAGGAGGTATATGCTTACACAGCTGCTTTGAGGAAACTCCTAATAGACACCAGGTTTTTGTATTAAATAAACCACAGCACAGTTGCCTACATAGGACATGCTTTGCGTGCATCCTGAGATGCCAGCCAAAGACTCGAAGCTGTCAGTCACCTGAGGAACAAACAGCTGGGAAATGCACACAGACAAAAAGAAGCATTGACCCCTTTGTTAACAAACACACTATATTTACTGAAGTACACTTTTGCAGAAGTCTCTTGAAAATTAGATTAATACAGAACTACTAGCAAGAGCAGAACACACAAAAAAGTTTATCAAACAATACCCTGTTGCCATAAGAACAAATAAAAATTATTCGCACGACAAATTGTATGGTTTTAGAGTGTAAGTATGTGTGTGCTGCACATATATACCTTTTTATAGCCAAACTCCATGAAACATGTTTACTGTTCCATTGTGTTCCTTCATCATTATTTAGTTTGAAGGAACACAAGCCTTCTGTACCTATGTGGCTTTTCAACTGACACACATGGAGCACCCGGCAGTGGTTACTGCCCACCCAGAGTCTCCTTGCACAGAACAAACTCAAAGCAGGGGCAGAGCCCAGGTTTGTGCTGTGTCCCTGTGCCTAGGTTACCCAAAAGCACAAGGCTTGCCCAGGGACCCTGAATGTTTTCTAACAGATATCACAAATGCAGCTTCACCTACGTGGGCTTTCTCAGAAAAATTAATTTATGTAGGGCTTTGACACAGAACAGCAATGGATCTGGATTAAAAATCAACATGTGGTATTGTTTCTTTTAACCATTAGATGCTCATCATCTAAGGGTACATTTAAAAGTGCACTTATTTCTTCTGAGCTATTTGCTTGGGTTTCCACTGAAGTATAGATTGAACTTGCTCCTAGGAAATCCACAACAAGTGGGGTATACTCAAAGTACTGGACTTCAGTAAATCCTTCAGTTGAAAAAAAATTCTGTACTACTCAAAAACATTTGAACAGCATATTAAATTGAGGAAAATAATGTTATTGTCTTGCTTTTTTACAACATAGGATCTTGTAACAAGAATAAAAAGGTAATGATAAGGAGCCTTCTATGTCACATTAGTGGTTTGGTTCCTATATCTCTTAATACAATCCCACTGTGATGGAAGTGTCCTTGTCTTCTATGGACTTGAACATATTGAATCATTTGTTCTAAAAGCTGGTGGTCATATCCTATTTTTGTGTCCAAAGAAGGAAGTTAGCGCTTCTAAATAATAATAACAACAATATGAGAATGTATTCTTACAGTTCTAATCACTTTCAGATTTGTGGAGAAAAATGCTTTAGCCTACACCAAGTGGTACAATAGCAGATAATTGTATTATTCAGTAAAAACTGCAGCTGAAATACATCTCACTGAAGACAGTTCTAGCTGTAATAAATGCTGCTTAGGTTTAGAACAAATGTGCATGTACTCACAGGATGCCACACTTATGAAAGTGGTCTAATTAACACAGATGACATGGCCTCATGAATGAGACTGTCAGAGCCTTCCTTGAATGGGCTTGTCACCCAGAGAGGACTTGAACAGGTAGAGGGGTGTGGGGTGTCTTTACTGAAGGATACAGAGGCCTGGAGGAAGCAAAAAAGCCCTTTTAAAGGCTGTATGAAAAATCACTCACGTTCAGATCATTATCTGTGCAATAACCACGTGCACACACAATCTCATATCCAAAGGTTTTAAATCAGGAAACTGCAGGAAAGAGAGAAAAGATGTAATGTCTGCCTAACCCTGGAGAGTGGGTGCTGTGATGAGCACAGCTCTCTGAGCTTGTTGCAGCAAGGAACACAGTAAGGAAGCAGCAGGAGAATGGTACAAAAGATAACATGGAAAATTCTTCGGGAAGGGAAGCATAAATAAGTCTCAGGAGTACTGGGTTTCCTGATCAGAAATGCAGCATATATGGGGGAAAATAACAAAAAAAGAACACAAAACAAAGAACAGCAAAGGAAACCCCAAGGAGGAGATCTGCTGAGCCAATGGAAACATGGACAGGAAATGTGAGGAAAAGTAAACGAAAGGGAATATTTGTTGAAGCAAGGCAATCAGGAAGTGCACAGGATCTGTTCCACAGAGCTAGCTGATCCTGATCCAAGTTCGTGTACAGGCTTAAACCACTGCTCTCAGAATCTGCATTACCAGCATTACATGTAACGCTGATTAAGAGACAAATGTGGTTAAGTCAGGCTCAAGTCCTCTGCTGGAGAAGCCAAAAGCAGTTCAGAAAAGTTCACGATTCTTTTTAAGAAATAAGTATGTTCAGAAAAAAAATTACCTCAGACTTTTCTAGTGTAGATTCTGATTTGTGAGGAGGATGTATTCTTATCGATCAGCATAGCCTGGAGTCTGTCCAAAATGCAGAAATAAAATGACAAAATGCATTACTTAAATTAATGTGTTTGTGTAGCCAACGTGTTATATCTCTATATGGGTAGTCACAAAAACACTGTATGCTTCCTTCTGTAACAACCAACAGTGAAGTTGGAAAGTGAATAACGTTCTTTATTGACACAGCTACTGAATTTAAGCTGGTCATATCACCATTCAAAAGTTGTTCCAAGTGCACCAGAAAATGAAACAAGATTTAAAAAAAAATATATGTATTAATTGTAGAAAACCTCAGCAATGCATTTTGATGACAGCTCTGGTTTCTAGTATAGACTAAACCAAGGACAAGTGACTGTGAACAGGCAATCAGCAGAGATCCACAAAGCATCACGTCTGCATTTGAAACAGCCCCTACGGAGAGGGAATTAGAAAATACATGATACAGCTTTGCACTGGACTCGTACCTGACAGCAAAGGGCCAAACCTTACCTAAACTACAGCGACGTGGTTACAGTCCATGTCACCACGAATGCTTCATTCCTCACTCTCATCACCACAGCATCACTAAATCACGCCATTAAGCTTGTATGCAAAGTAAGTTATGCATCATTTTTCTTCCAGAAATTAGCATAGCTTCTGAACTTCCCGAAGGATGGTTTTGGAGCGAAGCTCACTAGCTTGGCAGAGACAAGGCGCTGCGAGGCTCCCCAGG